>NW_015505496.1:1261972-1287502 GCF_001515645.1 Sinocyclocheilus grahami
ACACACACACACACACACACACACACACACACACACACACACACACACACACAATCTTTTCTACAACACACTGTTTGAGAAGACCAAAACAGATTCCCAAAATGTGATGCATCACAGAAAAAAAAGTTAAACAAATCACACCTGCAACCTTTGAGGACTGAAAAAATGTAACCCTGGAAAGACTGTAATCTGAAAGCTATATTTTACAACCCATTAACATGAATTGCCCTTTGCAATCTTTTTTTTAGGTTAAGCCCTGATGCTGTAGTGGAGTCAATCTGAATAAGTAGCAGCTGTATATGACAAGGCAAAGAAAACATGCTCCGTAGCCCTCTTGTGCGACTTTCCTTCCCAAGAATCATGCACTGCTCCAATGTAAATGTTACAATCTTTCTTGAGCTGATCATGTGCTAAACGGGAAGTCACGGCTAATCATGTCCTGTCTAACAAAATGCAAATGGACTTTCCCTGTCTTCATAAACACCTTTTAATAATCTAATCTAATATAATATAATCAGAATATAGAATTAGTTTTAATAATTGCTGTACAAATTACAGAAGCAAAATCACTTATACCTCTGATGTGCAATGTTTAATTTAGCTAATAGTGAGTAAAAAGGCTTTTCAGCTTGAAATACTTGAGACACATGTTAAATTATCCTCACATTACACTTAAATTAAAATTTATGTCCAAGTAAGCAGGATTTGAGCTGTTTTGCATGGTAAACTCTCAAGTTTCCCTCTTCCTACGCTCGTGCAAAACTTAGCAACTGTTATTCTAAGAACTCTCATCCATGACACCTGTCAAGAGAACTATTGCTGTTGTTGGCCTCATCGCTAGAAGCTTCTCCAAGACAAATATTATTGCCCCACCACTTTGTAGGACTCTACCGTATCCCTGTACCTCTTTGGCCAGGGGGGTCAAGACGATTATGACAAGTTGTAAAATGAATGGCATGCTGTATCCATGAAAAATTAAAATTAAAATTAAAAATTGACATGACATGACATTTTAACTCACAGAACACAAGCTGATCACTGTTATCTGCAGCAGCACTCCAGCATCATGTTTCCAAGGCAGGATCAAAGTGGATGACATAAGTCATTACACCCTTTATATAGAAGTAAGATAAATGTTCAGCGAGGGCTCTTATCAAAGGCCCGGCTGTTTTAAGATTCTGATTAAAGTCCTGCAGTCCTTTTTTCATACTCCCAGTGGAAATAGGTGTACAAACATTACACTGTTTGCATTGGCCTGAGAATTTAGTAAGAAGCTCCCTCCAGATTACCCGTCAGACCCAAAAGCAGTTTTTCTGATGCATTATGAGGAAGAGGGTTCAGTGTTTTCTCTGCACTTTCTGAACTAATGTCAAATACTTCAGTGGCAAAACAAAATATTCAACACTACTGGACAAAATACTGAGCAGTAAAATACTGTAAGTATGTTGATCCTACTTTAGTTATAAATCTGTACCTATTTAATCAAATCGGTCTAATATAACTTTTGATCCTGGTGTTTTTCTTATTGATTTCAATACGTAATGCTGAATAAAGTAAAACCTTAACAGTTGCAAAGTACAAAAAGTATTCTGACTGAGTGTAAGAGGAAACAAATGGGAATCTAGTATCTTATGCTCACAGCAGAGTCATCCCTGCTGAATGAGCACCTCAGAGTGACGGCAGTCAGAATATGTTTATTTTAGCACGCCTGTCAGTCTCCTGCAAAAGATTACAGGCCTTCCCCTGTCTGAAGAAGATGAACAGATTTAGGTTTGTCAGGGAGCAAAGACATGGAATGCATGGTGATATCAACATTGCCAGATGGCGGCTGGAAGTAGGAAGTTGATAGGTGAAATTCAAGAGGGCAATGATGACATTTTCACTCTAGGGGATATAGGAGCGAAGAGAGACTTATATAACACCATAGGTTTTGTGAATGACTGATGAGCCTCAAAAATATTACTGGAAGAAAAAATAACAATAAGAAAATGTAATTAAAGGAATAGTTCACTTAAAAAATGTAATTCTTTTATAATTCACTCACCCTGTTTTGTCATTCTTTTGGCTACTATATCAGTTCTAATCACCATTGTGGCTCAGACAAAACACAATTCCCCACAACATCATCTATGCACAGTTACAAAACATTACACATGGTCTCCAGTTTGCATTACTTGTTACTGCAGGCATTATAGATTAGGAAATATTAAAACTGTAGCCAACCGTAGTTACAAAATAAAACAGAATATATAAGCATTTTATATTGTGATTACTTCATGGCTACATTATAGCTTTTCTATATACAGGTGCATCTCAATAAATTAGAATGTCGTGGAAAAGTTCATTTATTTCAGTAATTCAACTTAAATTGTGAAGCTCGTGTATTAAATAAATATTTCCACAGTCTGTGATGATTTGGGATGCAATGTCATCTGCCGGTGTTGGTCCATTGTGCTTTTTGAAAACCAACGTCACTGCACCCATTTACCAAGACATTTTTGAGCACTTTATGCTTCCTTCTGCTGACCAGCTTTTTGAAGATGCTGATTTCATTTTCCAGCAGGATTTGGTACCTGCCCACACTGCCAAAAGCACCAAAAGTTGGTTAAATTACCATGGTGTTGGTGTGCTTGACTGGTCAGCAAACTCACCAGACCTGAATTGTATTGTCAAGAGGAAAATGAGAAACAAGAGACCAAAAAATGCAGATGAGCTGAAGGCCACTGTCAAAGAAACCTGGGCTTCCATACCACCTCAGCAGTGCCACAAACTGATCACCTCCATGCCACGCCGAATTGAGGCAGTAATTAAAGCAAAAGGAGCCCCTACCAAGTATTGAGTACATGTACAGTAAATGAACATACTTTCCAGAAGGCCAACAATTCACTAAAAAAATTTTTTTATTGGTCTTATGAAGTATTCTAATTTGTTGAGATAGTGAATTGGTGGGTTTTTGTTAAATGTGAGCCAAAATCATCACAATTAAAAGAACCAAAGACTTAAACTACTTCACTCTGTGTGCATTGAATATATTTAATACACGAGTTTCACAATTTGAGTTGAATTACTGAAATAAATGAACTTTTCCACGACATTTTAATTTATTGAGATGCACCTGTATGTGATGATCTGGCTGATGCATTTTAATGTATCCAAATTCCATCTTCCACAGAAAGTATTAGATTAAATGTGTGAATTTAATACCTTTCGGTTTTCTGGCAGTCTTTTTCAAGCCAAGATGGCAATCCATCTGTGCACCTGCTATTATATAGTACAACAAAATGAAAATATGGGAAGAATTTGGCACGTTAAGTGTTTTGAAACAGCAAGTGTTACAATAAACCAAATTCATTGGTGCGCACATGTACTATGCCAATAATTCATTGGGAGGTTGTCACACACTGTTCCTAATACCTCTTAAGGAAAAAGTTCTGCAAGGATGGCATTCCTCGAGCTTGTCAAAAACGGCAAAGATTTAATCACATTAGCATATGGTTAAAGAAGGAGAGAGAGAGAGAGAGAGAGAGAGAGTGAGAGAGAAAACGAGAGGGCTTTGTGGGTGAAATGGTGTGCAGTATTTGCTCAGGTGGAATAATACACATTCAAGCAGGCCACTATGTATTGATAAAACAAAGAGGATTCCAAAGAATGTGCTTTGTGAGCTTGTGAGCCTTCTCGAGTTTAATTGCATTTCCCAGTTAGTTGGGCAGCCATTACCAACAACAGAGGTCCATGCAAAACGCCGGCCACACGTCTGCAGTCACTCGGATGTGCTTGAACTCTCAAAGTACTCAATATTAAATAATTGATTGCTACAGGCCAAGTATTCTCACCCAAGTAATTCCACACATAATCTATTACGTGTTTATTGCTCAGACGTCTTCAGCTGCTGAAACAATGTCCAGCTTATGTTGAGCTCATTCTTAACGTGAGCACTCTACAGCATAGGTTATAAAGCTCCGGAAAGGAAAAAGAAGGCCTTGATGGAGCAGGTGTACATTCCTCAGAAAGAAGAGCCAAGAACCCTTCAGCGCAAAGAGGTTAAATGGTTCCTTACAAGTAAGAGAGCACATGTCATGTGTCATGCTGAAAAATGATGTCTGTGGATAGGAGTATCAGGAATAACAACATCACGATGTCGGAAAGTGGACTAGACAGAATTCCATCGCTGCGGCTGATAAACAGGTGCAAAGAGAGAACATGAAAAGGAATGCGTTGGAAATGATGGAAATAAGTTTTGATTATGGCATGAGTCTCCTATAATGCTTCTAACCACTTAAGGAGTTTTCTGATTTATGGCGCAAGGATCAGATCAAGCTGTTATATGTTAGATATCACAGTAAAACAGCAAGATACTGCAATTAATTTAAACCAGTGAAGCAGAACCAGAGAAATTGTGTTAAAGGACTAGTTCACCCAAAAATTATGGTTTACTCACCCTCATGTCGTTCCAAACCTGTATGATTTTCTTTATTCTGTGGAACACAAAAGAAGATATTTTGAAAAATGTCTCAATAAAATGAAGTCAATGGGGTCCAACGTTGTTTTGGGAACATTTTATAAATTATCGTAGAAATGAAGTCAGGTTTGGAACAATATGAGGGTGAATAAACGATGGCACAACTGTTATTTTTGAGTGAACTTTCACTGAATCTGTACAGAAACATGCACTGTTAACTAAGCCAAGACCCTACATGTGTTTACCAAAAACTCTTCTACATTGTCAGATACAATGCAAAGCGCATATCAGCGATGTACATCTTTAATAAATGAATCCAGATGGCATTTATTATAATGGTGTGAGTCTACAGCTTTGAGTCTTGAGAATGCACCAAGCAGATGAACAAAACCTAGAGACTTGAGAAATTAGATTAAGTGTATCCCGTTTCATCTCCTCTAAAAATCTTCCAGCACATATTTGAGAAGATGGTCAAGCCCTTGCAGCTTTTCATTAAAGAGGCAGGCTACAGGAAACCGCTGAGGATGGGTTCTTGCAACCATGTTAGCAGGAAAAACATCATGCCATTTGTCTCTTGGCTAACATACCCAAACTCGATCTCTTCTCTGTGTATTAAACACACATCCAGTTATTAATCACATTAGCTATTCACATGCCATTTTATGCATTATTTGTGTATAATGGTGTGTAAAAATATTTTGTGTCAACAAACATGGAAGACCCTTAACAAAATACTAAGCATATCTAAATTCATTTTACAAAGAGACTTCTTTGTCTTTTCTATGAATGAGTCCAAACTTAGGGGGGTCAGATACCCCAACCCTCAACCCTTTGAAAGTCTTTGTGGGGCTTTCAAGGGGAGGTCACATGATAGCGCTGCATGACTGTTTTCTAAGGGACCTCCACCTTTGGTCAAGTGCTTTGAAACCAACATGCTATTGTTATTTTACTGGCCATGACAAGGACAAAGGGCCGACTGACCGGGACACACACACTCACTGTAATGGTATATGGCTGGGAAATTCACTCATTTCTATGCTTCTTAATGTGATCTTTGAACTGCATGACTGACCACAGTATCTTCTATACATGAACACAACTTATCAATACAGAACTGGCTGAGATTGTGGACAAAGGACAAGAACTTGCTTTGTATATAAAAACGCTAAGATGTTTTTCACTCAGATTTTTTATAATAATCAGTAGGATAATGTCGATTTTATGAACAGGCCTTCTAAATTCAGAAATCATTCTCCTACCTCACCTGGGCAATGTTTGCTTAAGACAAAAAAATCTGTTCAAGGGTAATTAGAAGCTCATTAGCAGGTGAAAATCAACTCAGATAAGGCGCGCTGAAGATATGTGACCCTGGACCACAAAATCAGTCTTAAGTCGCACAGGTATGTTTTTAGCAATAGCCAAAAAACATTGTATGGGTCAAAATTATCGATTTTTCTTTTATGCCAAAAATCATTAGGATATTAAGTAAAGCTCATGTTCCATGAAGACATTTTGTAAATTTCCTACCGTAAATATATCAAAAATGTATTATCATTAGTAATATGCATTGCTAAGGACTTTCAGACAGCTTTAAAGGTGGTTTTCTCAATATTTAGATTTTTTTGAACCCTCAGATTCCAGATTTTCAAATAGTTGTATCTCGGCCAAATATTGTCCTATCCTAACAAGCCATACATCAATGGAAAGCTTTTATTCAGCTTTCAGATGATGTATAAATCTCAATTTCAAAAAATTGACCCTTATGACTGGTTTTGTGGTCCAGAGTCACAAATAATCACTTTTGCTTGTTTAGTTTGCAGAGTTAAAGATTCATTTATTTTATTCCAATGTGCCCTTTCTAGTTAATTGGTCCTGTACTGTAGAATGACAAATCTATGGAAATACAAATACTTTATGTAATCTCTCAAAAGTGGTTATAAAATTACATATTTCAATAATCTGAAATAGAATATAGTATGTCACACCACAGGATGTGTCAACTAACTACAACTACATATAAAAATAAGAATTTTTATATGTACAAATTTTGGGGCACCAAGGTTTTTTTCTCCCCTCATTACATACAGACACATTAGAGTGAAATGTGAATATGTTGTCATTCTCATGAAATCTATAACAATATTTTCATACATACCGGCAGTGTTAGGGAAAGTTACTTTTAAAAGTAATGCATTACAATATTGCGTTACTCCATAAAAAAGTAACTAATTACGTTACTTAGTTACTTTTTATGGAAAGTAATGCATTACGTTACTTTTGCGTTACTTTTTAAATCTGGACAGGGCTTGCTTGTTTGTTTTTCATACCGGTACTCCTGATTGATCACAAACCTCAACGAATCAAGAATTTCAGCTTTTTAACTTACTTGGCAACTGTGGTTTGACTAGCATGTGCAACATTTCCTGAGCATAAATAAATGCATGAGGGAGAATACTACAAACCACCCACCCATTAATTTATTATGTGGCTGTTTATTCACATATCACCTCAAAAACATGTTCACACAATGGCAACAATATGACCAAGGTTGCAGATACTATTCTCAGAACCACCCACGATGCACTTGGATGACTTAATTCCATCATGAAATTCAAACTATAGAGAATGAATAGTACAAAATCAACTCCACTGGCTGTGAAATTGAAGAGGGAACGAATGCTGACATCATTGTATAAGATTGGTGTAAGAGCAAAAACAAATAGCAGGAGGGTGGGGTGGGGTTAGGGGTTAGAGCACCTTCAGTTTCAAATGTGTACCACCCAACAATGGAGCCCCTCAGGCAATCCAGTGCAGGTGTGACCTGGATTTGATAAAAAAAAAACGTAACTTCTTACCCAGAGTAAATAATGCCAAAGCTGTCCAGGTGCACCTTTTGTTTGCATGTGACTTTTGGCAGCAGGGCAACTTTCGCAACACCAATGAGGAGGAAAAGTACAATGTATGCTGAGCAGAGTCCTTTATGAGCTCAGCTGATTGAAGAGATAACATAAACCACAGGACTCAAGAACGCCCTGCCTGGATGGTGCTGATAAGAACTTAAATGAGAGTAGCATTTGCTTTCCCCCCGTTTTTTGACCAAATCTGAGCCCATGATTAAGCTAAAACACAATTGTACCTTTTTTTTCAGTGAAATGCCACATCAGCAAATTTTTTAAAAGTTGGAACATTAATTGAACAACTGGCATGGCACATGCAAGTTAAACAGAACGTGCAGTCCTTATAATATAATGGTTTCCTCCAAAAAAACTATTATCCCCAAAAACACCATTTGCACACTGGCATGCAAGCATTTCTTAACATTATCGAAACCTTACTAATGTGTAGTGGAAACTCATTTGAAATGATCTCCAGGAAGATGATCTCTGCAACTGTAGTGGAATCACTAACTAAATAAACAAATATTCATCTATCAAATTTCTATCATTGTGTTCCCCTTTCACCCCCTTCCAATGTGCTCTTTCTAGTTTGATTTAATTGGTCCTTTACTGTAATTGAGGATCTGTCAGCATGATATTGCTTGTGATAAGCCACAATACATTAAATTTTTACATTCTTTTCACTCGTATTTATGAATGCAATAATTTTTCAGAAAGATGTTTTTTCTCCACTAAAGGAACAACTTGTACACTTTATATCAGCCTCGATTATACTGGGTTATGACTCTGAACTGGGGCTTTAAAATAGCATTTTTACAAAGTCAACAATTAGTGGGAAAGTCCGTCAGTAGACGCTGGCTCGGCTTGCTGTGTGCTCCTTATTTGATTGTAAACTCACACATCCCACGGGGGTTAGTACAAGAGGGTCAGGTAAAACACTTGTTTTCTATCTGGTTGTGATAAGGTGAGTGCTGAAAAAACATTTAGTCTCCCGGCTGGCCAGAACAAATATGACTAGAGTTTACATTCCACTTTCATTTATTTCTCTGGTCTTAAGTTGCACTGACACAGATTTATTAGAATTCTGTAACGCTTCCACCATTTGACCCATGAAGCAGTTATAATAAACAAATTCTCCTGTCTTTTCTTTTCCTGTCTTGAAATCTTTTCATCCCAGATTTATTAAATGAAACAAGGTTATTTTGGACAGAAGGCTCATCTATTAAGGATTTCAGAACACAAGGCCATGATCAGATGTTTTTCTTGGATATTGTGATAAGGCTCCAAATCAAACTGTTACAACACATAGGCCATGCACAATTATCATTTAACTGAATTATGGGCATGACTTACAGTACATGGACTGTTAGTTTGCATTTTAAGTCCTTCCTGGCCTCGTCAATACAACAGGATGATTTCATTTCAGATTTTGTAAGAACAAAATGTGGATTTCAGTCAAAAAACAACAATAACAACAACTTATTGTTTAATTATATGTTAGCAATATAGCTGCCTGGATGAGGGAGAAAAACCTCAACAATACACATTAATTGGAAACAAAGTCAATTTCGACCTGTAACAATAAAACTACCTCAGTAAACTGGTTTTAGGGGTTTGGATTAGGATTTGTCCTATTTGCAGCTATTAAACAAATGTACAAATGTAATGATTGACCAATCAAAATGTTTAAAAACGATTAAACAAGAGCCATAAATCAGAGCTACCAAAACATTTAAATCAATACATCCTAAAGCATCTAGACTGTGTTCACAGACTGCAAGTTTGTCATGTTGTTCTTTAGTATGACAAATGCAGAGTAGAATTTCTATATGCTAGAAAGTTCACTGACAAGGGTTTCCTGATATTGTGGAAAATCTGAAATAACAGATCATCATACATCTTTATTGAGTACAACCTGAAATGCTGTTAGGTCCAAAGGTGCTTGAAAGGTGCTAAAATGTTCACCAGCAACTCCAGATGTTTAAATTTCAATTTGCTAGATTTCAAACGTTAGTAATGAAAGTAGCCCAAGATAAATGAATGTTTTGTGATTACACACACTGTGGATCATTATAAGAATCTCTACAAACACAGCAGGTACACACATGCTGGCAAGTGGTGTAAATATATATAAAATCATGAGAGATGACCATGCATAAGGACAAACTTAAAAAAATAACAAATAATAATAAAATTAGTCAGTGGTGGGAAAAAGCCCAGAGTACGTTTTAAAACCTTGCAGTTGCCAAAGGATAAAGGAGGGCAGGCTTTTCCTTCACTAAAAGATTATTATACAGCAGCACAAATCAGGACAGTGGTAAACTGGTTATCATGCTCCGTGTAAGGATATGGAAAGTTGTATTTCAAAGAATATTCCTATACAAGCCATATTAACAGATGGCAAGTTACGACAATATATAGAAAACATAGAAAACCCATGGACAAAACTTAAATGTTTGGGCAACAGTGGTAAAGGAATTTAATTTGTTGGAACACAGTACAGTTTTGAAATGGTTTGCTTATGATTCAGACTGCACCCCAAACAGGTTGGATAACAGATTTAAATTGTGGGCAAATAAGGGAATTACTTCTTTTTGCTCCATCATTGAGAAAGGTGACATTTTAAATTTTCAACTGCTAAAGGAACTGTTTTTTCTAGAAAATCAGGATTTCTACAGATACCTCCAGGTTCGAAATTATTATGATAAAAATATAAAAGGAAAACTCAAAGATAATTTGAATCCATTGATAGACCTACTTAAGAAGGCACACACATCAGGTATTAGATATAAGATAGTTTCCCAGATATACAAGAGTTTGGAAAATATGAAAACACACTCTACAACCTATATCAAAGAGAAATGGAGGACAGAATGTGGAATAATCTTTACTGATGAAGAGTGGTCTAATATATGGAAATTTAAATGGAAATCAACTAGTTCATTAAATTGGAAGGAATATTGTTGGAAAAACGTTATTAGATATTTTAAAACGCCAGTTCAAATGGCCAAATACAGTAATATTTCTTCAAAATGTTGGCGAAACTGTGGATGTAATGAAGCAAACCATTATCATATATTTTAGGAATGCCTACATATTCAAGAACACTGGAGAGAAATACAGGAGGCACTTAAATATATTTTTAGAAGAGACATACCTCTAGAAAGCAAATTGTTGTATTTTGGCTGCACATGTCCAGATATAGTAACAGCAGATAATAAATACCTGATGGGTGTGCTTTTGGCAGCCAGTAAGAAAGCAATTACACGTAAATGGTTAAAACAAGAGAGACCAACTTTAGATAATTGGATAGATGTGACCATAGAGATTTATACAATGGAAAATTTCACTTTTTTGGTTCATTTAAAGAAGGATGCCTTTCTGGGAAAATGGAGGAAATGGGTTGAATATGTATCAGAAAGAAGGTCTGATTTTGTTGTTATAAATAAATAAAAGATGATCAATATATAGATAGATACATGTAATATAATATATGCTTGTGTGTGAATATGTACATGTTTGCAAATATGCATGTACTCCATTTAATATCTATATACATAATGAAGGTCATTTGAGGTTATTCTGGATGGAATTGAATTAGGACACATGTTCTTTTTTTATATACATTTTATTTTAACGTTACTTTTCTTTGTAAAAAGGAAAACAGGTTATACTTTGAAACAATTTAATGAAGGTTGAGTATAATTTATAGTTAAAACATACTAGGTAATTGTACATAATTGTACAATATACATACTACATGGTTGCATTGAGCATTGTATGTAACTTGAAATATGCTACATGACTGTTGTACTCAAATGAATGTTCACAACAAAAAATGAAAAATAAATAAAAATAATTAGTCAGTGGGAAATGCTATTGGATAAAGTGAATTGCTGTCATTTACTGTAGTCTTGTAATAGTTAGTCAAGTTACCACTTGAACAAACAGGGAAAGATTTATACCTACTCATTGTTTGTTCCCATAGACCAGGGGTATTCAATTAAAGTTCCAAGAGGTCCGGTCTCTATATTTCCTATATATATATGGGTACCAGTAATGCTTTGTAAAAAAAATAAAAAAAACAGTCAAAATAGCCAGTGGCTTCTGAGAATTTTTCAGTTGAGCACAATTAGATATGAATGAAAATTAAAAGATAAGATCAGATGTTTTATCAAGCTATTATTATTTTTTACGTTTAGATACATATGTAAGGCAGAAGGCCATGTGATAGAAAAGAAACTGTATGGCAGAGGTGGGGGACACGAGTCACATGACTTGACTCGAGTCTGACTCGAGTCGCAAATTTAAGGACTTGTGACTTGCTTGACTAAATAAAGAAAATGACTTGACTTGACTTGGACTTGAGATCCAGTGACTTGAGACTTGACTTGATTTGACCTTCATGACTCGGCAGGACTTGACTTTATAACAACTCTAATTATTATTATTATAAATCATTGCGACATAATTTGGTAAACAAAACGCAAGCCACTGAACCAGTGGCAGAAGTGATCCGAGTCTGCGCAGTTCATGACACTGCACGAGCACAGTCAGGAACACAGCGCGCCAAATACAGGGAGCAAGAGAATCTCCCGAGATGTTTGGATAAACACTTCGAAACTGTATTTGCTCTATGCATTTACAAAGCCAGGACGTCAGCACTTCAGAAAGGAAAGGTATGTAAGCTTGTTCGTTAGTTGAAAACAGCATTGGTCTTAAAATTCAGCTTAAATCTGCCATTAAATGAAAGTGATTATAAATGGTTAATCTCATGTTTGTAATTAATTAACGATGTCAAACTTTAAATTCACTGGCGTTTGCCTCTCAACAGTGCTTTAGTGTTAAGCATCCCTCTGTGTAAATCAATATATGGAATTGTACCACGGAAACTACAGTGTTTTATCGATTAGTGATGTTTCTCTTGCACCCAAAATCCAAGATATGTTGTCAAAATGGCCCTAGTATGAGTTTTTATATTTATAACATACGATATTTAGTAATATTTTCAGCGCGGCTGCCAGTTCCGTTCAGCCCACAGTTACGCGCGTCTCTAAGCAATACTGAACGAATCCAGGGATTTGAACGAACCGGTTGAGTGATTCAGTGGTCCATTCTTGCTTGTTCATGAACTTGCTTGATTTGTTTGTACTGTGACTTGAGACTTGCTTGAGACTTGATGGTAGGGACTTGAGACTTGCTTGAGACTTGAAAATGTGTGACTTGCCCCCACCTCTGCTGTAATCAAAACGCTCTCATCACGAGCAGAAAACAGTCAACTAGTAATTTCAATGTTTATGTTGTCTTTCCTTGCAATGTACAAATAATTTTCCCAATTTGAACAATTATGTTTATTTTTAAAATGCTCTTAACATACTGATTAATAATGCTAAATGTAGATGAAAAAAAAAGTCTTGTTCCAAACCTGGTTTGAACAGTCAGAGTACGATAGGTAAAAATAACTATATATTTGCAGCATTGTTGTTTTCTGCAGTGTTTTTGCAAAAGTATCAATCTATTTTGCTGCTTCTGTTTTTAAAATAACCGCGTCATCTGCAGCTCTTAATGGCGCTTCAGTGTCTTTATAGAGAAACAACGCACACAGGAAAGGCTTGAAGTGTGTTTTACTCTAGATAAAAAAATATTTTATATATATATATATATAGAGGATTTACCAGATCATTACAATAAACGACCATGAGCGTTTGTGGTGTGAACCACTCTGTTGTTTGTGAAGCGCTGCTTTTATATTTTATTTAGAAATGGTAAAATGGTGCTGCCATTGCCATTATGTCTCATGGTCCGGTTAGAACCAAGCCGAGGTCCGGACCCGGACTGCGGTCCGCCATTTGAATATGCCTGCCATAGAGTAAATAAAAACCATTCCCTCTGCCTATTCCCAGACTATACTCAAATTTTTCGAATATACTTAAATTCAAATTTTTTACTTAAATATTATCAATATTCTAATTATATTCTAATTTAAAAGGCATAATTTCGGTTAGGGGGAAAAAAAGCTTATGGCTTCTCTCCTGAGACCACAAGAGGGCGCATCGAGCAAAATATTATGCACGTTTATTCAAAGCATAATAAAATAACATGACTGTCTTTGAAAAAAGTGCATAATGTTTAAAATAATGTTTATAAACCATATATAATTAATAAAGTTACTTAAACAATTAGAAACAAAACAGCATCATGCATGTATGTATAGTTTAATACAAAGGACCGAAAACCAATCAAAAAGAGCTTTCTAAACATGCCGCTCTCTTATGCGAGACACGAGTGCAACGCTGATAGATGTCCCTCTAGAAAATGCGCTAAATATGCGTTCTGTGTGAACGGCTTGGTTTTGGTTTTTACGTAAACAACATCTTCCCCGCATTGATTGTTTTCTTTTTCAGCAATATTGTGAATGAACAACGTAGCAACAAAGCATCTAGTGGGTTCAACTGGATAGGCTAACAAAAGCATTAAAATACAATGACACTTACATCGTCGTTGCATTTCGTGCACCACTGATAAGGCTACCTGATGCACAACTAAAATTCGAATGCAACATTTTTGCATTCGAATGTGGATTTTTATTTTAAATTCGACGAATATTAGAAATTAAAAAAATTTTTTGACAGCCCTAAAATGTGGGGGGGCCAACCAGTGGCTACTAGTGTGCACGTCTTCTCTGAGAAAGACAGCCGAGGTGGCAATATAGCAAGGTGTGCAAGAGAAGGGGGGTTCCCATTCAGTCAGTCACGTTCAACGTTACGTCAGTGACTGACGAATTGGGATCTCGCCCGAGAGCCCAATCACCTTCGAGTGTTAACTAAACAAGCCAATGACAGTTGGCGTGCGTGCTTCGCCACGCGCACCCCGCCCCGCAGCGCGGGTATAAAAGGAGAGCGCGTGCAAACGCACATCAGCTTTTCGCTTCGGAGCCGAGCCTTCTACAGGACGAATCTCCGCGAGTGTTCGAGAGAAACAGCTGGCGTTGGTGTGACGGCGTATCAGCGGGGGTTGCCATCCAGGCTGCTGAAACCTCAGCGGGCTGCAGCTCTCATTCTGCGGTCTCGCTGCGACCTCCCTGGGCGCTTCAGCGTTCTCACTAAAAGAGTGTTTTTTTCCATTTCTAAAAGAGCAAATTCTATAAGAGCTCCACGAGCGACGGGCGTCTTTTTAAAGATGGCTTCCCGCTCGTGCGTTTCTGGATGTGGTCGTTTCCTGCCTCCATCTGACGGTCATGATCACTGCCTCTCGTGCTTGGGTGTCATTGGCTTGTTTAGTTAACACTCGAAGGTGATTGGGCTCTCGGCCGAGATCCCAATTCGTCAGTCACTGACGTAACGTCTCCGTTCCCTCCTTCAGGGAACGAGGGTTACACAAGTAACCTAGACGTTACCCTCCTGAATCTGACACAGTGTGGATTGTGTTCCCGTCCTAATGGAATTGCAGAAATATTCTGGGGGAATCCCATTACGTAGCAAATGGAGTGCTGCAATAATGTACTCACAGTCATTTTCCCACTGCGGTTAGCCTCCTCCCGCTCCGCCAGGGCTCTCAGGAAGTTATCTTTGAGTTCCTTTCCTGTACTTGCCAGCTTCCTGGAAAAGACAACATTTAAACAGTTTGAAATGTCTCTTAAAAATCTCTTTCATGCCTAAATGTTCTCGGTTTAATTTGTTCTCACGGACAAACATTGATGCTTACTTTTTGATATTGATGCATTTTCATAGACCCAAAAAACAAGGTGTTTAAATAAAACTCTTTCAGAAATCCACTGTATGGATCAAAGTATTACGATATGAAAGTACTTATGAATTTGGATGTATTTATTTTTTATCTTTACCTCACAGAGTCAAATCACCTTTTAAAAGATATATCACAACAATATTTGTCTTCAAGAAATATTAATAAAAATGCATCCAAAATATCTGAGAGAAACAAATACTCCTCTGATTTAAATTACAACTGAACTGTAAAATACACCAAACGCCTACAGTCATTGTAACAATGATACGGATTATAAAACTATCCAGAATATCTGGTTTCATTAAAAGTATGAAATATGCTGCCTGAAAAATGTAAATAATCTCATGGAGTGATTTCCGACAAAATGATATCTTCATAAAATAAATCCTACTGCTTCCACCCTAAGACTGCTGGTAATTAATCATAGTGGGAATTGCTATTGAATAAATCCTCTCTTGAATTATTATCTCTGTCATTTCAGGAAGGTTTTTTTCTCTCTGTGGTATTTGGCCCATTTCCATGAAAGCAAAGATTTGGCAAACTCCAGCCTGTACACCTGACATAACACTCATTGGCATTCATCTCTCAGACGTTTCACAGTGCAGTACCAGCAATAGCGCCTCGTCATTCACCCCAAATTTGCTCAACATTCATAATGTCTGCAGTATAGCTGTAGAATCGTCTTTCTGCCAGTAAACAAGTATTTGAGAACCTCTTTTTTTCCTCTCAGTTTCGCAGAGAGCAAAAACAGGTGAAAAGGGCAGCAGAGATTACCCTCTCCTCATATCACAGAAATTGTTTTTAACATACTGCCTCATTTAACCTATCAAACGTGGTCTGCTCCCTACAAAAAAAATTTATTAAAAAAGTAAAATCTTAAAGGAACAGTTCACCCAAAAATAAATTACTTCACCCTCCTGATTTTTTATTATTATTATTCTTTTTTTTTTAATCTGTGGAACACAAAGAGATGTATCAAGCACAATGTTCAGACACCTCTTATCCATTCAACAAAAGTGGATGTTGACTATGGCTGTCAAGGTCCAACCAGTACAAAACATGACCTTAAAAAAAGTTCATTTAGCTTTTACAAAAAAAACCAAAACAAAACTCTGAAATCTAATTTTTCTGCACCTTCAAACAATGTGTCAACATACACATGAGAACAAGTTTGTGAACAGTTTTATTCCTCGTTATGTGGCATCGATAGCTCTATGAATTGAACTCTCAACTGTGCATTGAGTTCACCAAAGGAGTAACCATTTGCAATGCCTGATAAAATAAAAACATTAAAAATATATATATATAATTGAGCCTTTGCATAAGGTATAGGTACATTTCTATAATTCAAATTCGTTAAAGGATTGTTAGGTCAACCGGAACCGGGAACACTTCCATAACAGTTGAATAGTTATAACACAATAATGCCTTCTTGCACGTAAACATAAAAAAGACCAAAGATATGGTCAATGAACTGACTGGAAATATGGCTCTTTGTTATTGTCTTCTTGCATCATTGACAAACTATTTCCTGTTTAACACTATAAAGCTGCTTTGACACAATCAGTAATACAGTGGGGCAAAAAAGTATTTAGTCAGCCACCAATTGTGCAAGTTCTCCCACTTAAAAAGATGAGAGAGGCCTGTAATTTTCATCATAGGTATACAAGTGCTATACAAATAAAGGAGACTTGACTTGACTTGACTATAGGCTAAGCGTCAGGCTAATTGGCTAGTTGTATGCTAAGCTAGTACGCTAATTGATTCGCTTGTAAAACTTCACAAAGTTCTCGAAGTGAAGTAACCACATCACATATTTTGATCATCTTGATGTGAACACATACCATCTACTTATTAAAAACCAAGTCACTTTAAACAATCGCCATTTTGGTCTAATAAAAAAATTACTCATGGACTTACCCTAAATGAAGTATACTTAAAATTCAGTAAGTTAAGAAATGCTCAAATGCACTTTATATACTAAGTATGAATATCAATGTAATACTTATATCTAAGTGTGTACTATTTCAATACTAATTGGGACTAAATTGGACCACTTTTTAGTAACAGTAAGTTAAAGTGTAACAGTAGTAAATTCTGAGTAGATCTTAGTTTTTCTTTAGTTTTGCAACTATTCTACAAGTGAACTTTCTTACTGTTAGTTTACTAGTTACTTTATATACTTTCAGCTGACTTTCACTGCAAGTACACTTCGAAGAACACTCTTAGTAGTTAATAGTAGTTAATTAGTAGTTCCGCGCTCGTCACTTCTGAGCGGTGCATGCGCAAAGCTGACCTCATACGTCATCCGCCCGGAGCTGCTTCCGTGTACAACTGTTGGTGTATACATTAAAGTGATTATTAAGTTTTGAATATGGATATTTTTCTTACAAAAATGCATCGATTCACTACAGGAGGCCTTTGTTCACCCCCCGGAGCCGTGTGAGACACTTTTTTTATGGATGGGCGCTTTTTATTTAACTTATTTTGGACTGATGCATGCAACACCCGCTGAGTGGCATTAAACAGCTTTTCATTTAAAAAATTTTTTTAAAACGCACTAGAGTAAACATGGCCTTAGTCACAAACCACTTTGGTGAAAGCCTATTTGTTATCAGTCACTAAGAAAACTACTACGAAATCAAAAAGTTATAATATTCATTAGTTATAAAGTTATAATAGACATAATATTCCTAATGAGACCCCGCACCACTCCTCCCTTTTGGCACGCTCTGTTGCCATACTCAAGTTACAGGGTGGCAGGTGGGGGGCTTTTACAAACAGGCTTGCTGCTCAGAAAGGATTTAACAGACCATGATGCACTTGGGGCCCTGCTCTGTTTATTCTGGATGATGAAAAGAAACTGGGGGGGAAAGGTCTAAGTAAATGGAACACACACATGACATTTATTTTGGTCAACTACTCGGCTGCCTGTAGTTTATAAACGTGCAGCCGGATGCCAGGCACTGTAATACTAGCATGAGAGGCCTTTGTTACACTTCCTCTGTGAATGCAGCACAGGGGCCATAATGCTGTCAAAGTTTATCTGGGGCCCGTGCCAAGTACCATGCGATATATCTACAATCTACTTTTATATGCTAAAACAATAATAAAAAAAGGTTTAGCTATTTCCGTTAATGTTTGTGTTTTAACTGGTCATTCTTTACACAAATTCACACAATTTGTACATTGATTCCTCCTCAAGGTGTAACATGAAATGCAGCCTGAATACGTCATACCACCAAAATGCTACATGACCACCCAAGTAAGTCCTTGTCAAAACAATGTCTGGTATCAACAAGCAGAGGTGTTAAAAAATATGACCAGCCTGTTTGAGTACATCTCAGGAATAACTTCATTGGCTATCTATTTAAAAAATGCAATCCACAGGGTCTTCCAAGTTTTCACGCAGCCATTCCTCAACACACATGGATGACGTTACCTAGCAAGTATATGCTAACATGTCACTGTGCATCAACAATCATGGCTGTGTTGAATTAGGAAGACAATGGTTGGAATAGCAGTACCATGAGCAAGTATAATAATAATGCAAACAGAATGCTATGTCAGTGATAGACAGCGATATGAGAGGAACTGTGTGTGTTCTTATTATGTAAGAAGTAATGGGAAGAAATTTGGAACACTTTAGGGTGTAACTCAAGCCACACTGATCTCATTGTTCACTGTAGACTAATGTCCTAGCACAAGTATTTTAGATTAGTCTTGCATCGTTTAGCGGACAACTGTAAAATGGACTGTTAAATTTTACAGCAACAAATATAGGCCTAAAAGGACGTCTATCATCTAAAGTCTATCTTATTCTATTATTACTTCATGTCTTCACACACATACATAAAGATAAAGTGTGAACGCTTTCCAACACATTAGTTTATGCATGAAGTACTAAGACTTTTACATGTATTCATTTAGATTTATTTTAATTTCTACTCTTTAACATTTCAAGATGTTAATGCTAATCAATTCAGCCTTACTGTAAACAGTGTTTTTCTTAACTAAAACTATTAAAAAAAATTATAGTAACTGAAATAAATCTTACAACAAATAAAATATAAATATTAGATGGCTTAACTTAAACTTAAAAAAGGTCAAATAAACTCAAATAAATAAGTTTAGGTTAAAGTACTAAAATTACTAAACCAAATGCAAAATTAAAATATAAATAATAATAATAATAATAATAATAACACTGACAATTGTATCACTGCAGTTGATGGACTACTAAGCAGCAAGTCTTTATTTCCTAATGCAAGCAAACTACGCTAGAATTCACTGTAGAATCACTAGTTTTCCATTAGTTTAGTACTAATGATGAAAAGATACTCACAGCTGTGTAATATTTGGATTCAAAATGAGCATACTTTTAATATTCACAAATTTCTGGCAGTGGCATGGGTTGTAAGGACAGAGGTGGAGCTTGTGTCTCAGTGTCTAATTGTGTGTTCCAAATCAATCTGCACAAGGTTGTCAGGACAGATTTATGTGCAAAGTTAAAAAAAAATAACATGAAGTATTACTGCATAGTCAAAATACAAGATAACATGTGTCTTTATATTGAGCATAGATACACTGCCAGAATTTAGGTTTTGGGGGAGAATGTTTTTTTTTGGCTTTAGCAGCCTAGACATGCAGTCTCAAAGAAACCAAGCCCCCATTTTTATTGGACTATGATGAATAGCCCTTAGAGAACAAGCCTAAGTGCCCTTGAAATATGGTGTTGATGCACACAGAGGGTTTGGTTATTTACATTCAATTTAAGGGTGTTTCGGACATAAGGCATGACACTCAGCTGGTCGGCATCAATTTAAAGACAGAGGGCACAATGTGTGTCAGTGTGTGTTTGCACACAGGAGTGAGAAAGTCAATTCATTGTGGTACGTTTGCTCTTCTGTACATTTCTGAAGCGTCAAAAAAAGTTATGTATATCTTAATCAGTTGTTTACACTTAAATCAATGAGTATTTTGGTGCTTTCTTGACTGTAAAGCATTCATAAGGTTGCGTGTGTTAATGAATGCATGTGAGTTGGTGAACTTGAATTCGTGACCACAAAAGAGGGGAATCATTTGGACTAGCCATGCACCCACAGAAGTAATTAATCACAGTGAAGGATAATAAAAGAGATTCTTTGCCAAAATGGAGTACAGATGGCCTTTATTCTTGATATATAGCCCTCAAGTGTAACTGTGTCAATAACAAGGCGAGTTAAGGAGAAGAAAAGCACATATAAGAACTCAGCACTGTGAAATAGTCCAAAAATAATTAAATGACAAGAGAATCTGTAAGCCTTCATGGGTTTTAAATCACAAATTAGCTGAATAGAGAGATTTAGTTCATAACTGCAAATTGAAAGTTTCCTAGCGTAAGCTGACTCCAAAAGTGTATGTTACAGTTTAATACTGATATCCAAACCCCATCATGAAATTTATTAGCCCTGTCAAAAGTCCTTAGCTCAAATGTATGGTATTCCAGATGTTTTGAGTCTCGAAACCAGTTTTGACATGTTGTTTTCACACGTAGTGTAGAGATGTATAAGTTTCACTTCGTTCATACAATTCAACTTTTTACTTTCTAAATGCTCTCAGCACGTAAATGTTCAGGACAGATACTGTATTTTGACGGGATTTAAGTCCTAGAAATAAAAGCTGAATCATGGCTCCAATGTGAATGATCGGACTACATACAGGCAGTTCCTCAATGAATATTTTGTTTCATAAAAATATTTCTCTGCCTTGACGTTGAAGATGTTATATTCTTGACACTGTAGGCTTTACAAAAATGTTTGGACAAGTTCTTATGAGTAATGTTTCAAGAGGTACACACACACACACACACTCACACACACACACACACACACACACACACACACACACACAAAGTGCATATATGGTGATTAGTCCAACCATGCTTAATCTTCATGGTAGACTTTTTTCTCCATCAAACCTGACAGATGTAAGGAAAACAACAGGGCACATCACTATTCCACCTATGAGACTGGGAATAGGGTAAAAGACTGAAATGGAATTTGTGGAATCAAATGAAGACTTTATCATAATGTTCTGTTAGTCAGCATGGTTACCGTTACTGGCAATAATCTAAAAATGGCCAAATATCAATTCTAGTAACATAACTGAGGGAACAAGATGAAAATGAGCTGCGCTTAAGTGTAATGAAAATAAATTAATTAACTGAACTGAAAGCCAATGATTCATTCATTAAAACAACTGTGCTGACTTTCCTTCTCCAGCAATATGCAACTTGCAGAGATGATTTATGTTTTAGCAGCATAGCGCTTGTCAAACCTAAAGACAAAGAGAAGCATAAAGAAGCCTTTTCCTAAGCTCACATTGCAATAATATGGTGCAGGTTCTCTTTGTTTTCACCCCCTCTGTGTTCAAATAAACTCCAATAAGAAGGAGGAATGTAACCTATACCTCTCTATTGCTGATGCCCACAATGGAACTCTGAAAGGAATTGCATAGTGGTGAAAGTGCAGGAGCAGCATATATTTGAGAGCTGGGAGCCCACTTCATCTTCGGTGTGAGCGAGGGACCGCTGCTGGGTCATGGGGGCCGAGGCCCCAATGTAAACACAGGTGTTGAGGAGGCAAGTAAAAGGGGTTACCCCAATCTAGTAGCAAGGGAAACAGCAAAAGTCACGCTTGGAGAGTGAGAACTACCCCCACAAACGATGCCAAATGGAACATTCCCCTTCAATCTGACATGACTCTATATTAGGCCTCATTTGAGAGAATTAATATGGCCTCTGCCTTCACACAGCAATTGCTGTAGCTAGTGATCAGGTGCAGCAAGACGTGAAACTTGGGTGTTTTTGAATAATTTGGATGGTGTTTATCATTCATCTTCTTACATGTTGCAGTGTTTGTCTTGGTTCCAGTTCTGAATTAATGTGCTTTAATGACCCAAATATCTATAATTGAGGAAAAAAAATGTTTCTTCGCATTTTTTTCCTCCCATAATTTAGAAAATATACCCAATAACTTGAGGAAAAAGAGGAAAGTAAGCTAAGTGTATTTATAATAATCAGTTACTTTTTACAATTAAATTTGTACCGGCTGCACTACAAAAAAAAAAAAAAGTAAAATTAGTAGTAGTTATGTTTAAAATATATTCAAATGTGTCCAGTTTTTTCCCTCATGGTTTCTTTACAAAAAAAAAAAATATTTTATTTACCATAACAGCTACAAACACTACCTGAAAAGTGACAGCAGAGAGTGCAAAACATTGTGATTTGTATATAATTCTTCATAAAAAATGTTTAACCTTGAAAAAAACATGGGGCAGTAGAGACTGTGTGTTACAATGTTGCAAAAAATATCTGCAAGAATATTAAAATGAACAACAGCAAGACTTAACTTTGTGTCTTGGAGAGATGATTCAACTATGGCCACTGAAGTGCAGTTCATTCTTGGCCATATCTTTCTCTGTTTCTCTCTCGCTCTTGCATGAAAGCACAATGTAAATAATATTCAGAGGGAGGGAGCTGCTTGCTTTGGACAGATGACCACTGGCATGAGTGGGCCCAAGTTCCTAATAACAAGTGTTCCTAACTCAAGCAGATTGGAAAAAACATCAATCTTTTCCCCTTTCTATAAAACAGAAACATGGCTGAAAGCTAATATTCCACTGCTCAACAACAATGCGAGTCAAATATAAGAAATTAGCAACTAAATTGTTGAATATGGCAGCAAGATATTTGCCTGCCCTTCAGCTACTGCATCAATTTCCTTAATTTCAATGTCCTATCTATAAAAAAAGAATGTGCTTACCATGCTCAAACACTGTTAAAGACCTCTGGGACTATGGCCGGCCAGAAAAATAAGAAGCTTTTTTATCAACCACAGGACACAAAGTGTTCCCAGTGGCGCTCTCTCAGCTATGCACTGACCAACACTATGAATAATGATTTATCTTCTAGCTGCTCTCGAGCTCAGTTTAACTATCTGTTTGTGCAGCTGAAAGGAGAGGCAGGCTTTAACGCCTGGAATATAATAAAAGAAATTCAATACCGAACACTGCCGTGAGCTCTAACTTCCGGCCATCCCATGCCAAATAAATTCGATCTGTACCCATTTCTAATTATAATCAAATGGCTCAAGTGTTGTCAAATAATTGTGATCATTATTGATGGAATGTCATTCGAAAAACCTCACGCTTTACAAACTCAGCAATTGGACGAATTACCCTCAAAAGGATCCCTGACGATGATTAAGATATCTCTAAGAATAACAGATGTTGTGTTGAGAATTCAGTCTTTTAGTTGCTTAAAATCTTTCTCAAATAAGAAGTAAAAAGAAACATTCTATTCATACTGGCCTGGCAGATGGCAGCTTTCAATAGTACAGTGATTTCTAAAAATCAGCAGGTACAGTTTGTGAAATATTTTTCCTGAGGGCACTTGGAGAAAAATAATCTTATGGAAAATATTATTTTGGGCTGTTAAACGTCAAGGGAAATTCCACCCAGCATGACAATTTACTTAACTCCTCTTTTTAAAGAAATTCTGTGTCACCTCTGATTATATTGAGTCAAATGTATCAGTTACACATACTAGACTCTTTATTTTACAGAGGCCTCTCATTGTTAACCACTGACGTTTGTGGTAGAGGAAGGCCTGTAAATGAAACATGCAGCATCATTAAATTATACTCAGGATATTTTTAATACGATTGGGGTTCTGTCAAAATGTTACATTTTAACCTGTGCTGTCAAACCACAGTCTACAATAAATCAAAATATATCAACAATATACTGATTAATTTGATTACTTATTAACTCATATGAATTTTATGGACTAATCTTTTGACTGGTTTACTTAAGTAAAGCCAATTTTCTTATTAAACCATTAAATGCCAAAAATTACCATTATGTTAGAAAAATATACCCTTTGCATGCAACTTTGATGTACAAAATGTAGGAAAAGGTATTTAAATGACCCTTAAATATGTCCGTGCCGCATGATATGACTTGTTTCATCTCACTCTAACATTCAGCAGGATTCCTCCATCACAAGCACTGTGGTCTATTAGATTAATCTGCTTTGCACATGTTAGGTTTGTGGTTCTAACCCAATCAGTCTGCAAGACCTTCTAATCATACAGCAAGCTAAAGTGGCTATTAACCACAGACAGACTAAGAAAACATAAAAGATTGTATATAACAAAATGTTCTGACCAGTGGAATTGAGCTGTCTTCCTTTTGTCTGTTGTTGCATAGTTTAATTGTCAACCCTCTCCTGTCAAAAGAAAATAGTTCATTTGGAATTCTTTAGCTTTTAAGAACAACGTCTCGGTTACGTATGGTAACCCTCGTTCCCTGAAGGATGGAACGGAGATGTCACGTCGGATGACCGACGAATTGGGATCTCGCTTAGAGAGACCAATCTACTTCGAGTGTAAACTAAATGAGCCAATGCACATTGGCATGCGATTATTGCATCCAGCTGCCGCTGATCACAGCGTGAGTATAAGTAGGCAGCAGATGCAGCGCAAATTCAGGTTTTCGCTGAGGAGCCGAGCCGGTGACCCGGCCGCTCAGCAGTGGTACAGGAGCTGTGGCGACGGGACGGTTACGTATGGTAACCCATGTTCCCTTTCAGTCGGTCACTCTCTACATCACGTCGGATGACTGACGAATTGGGATCCCTAACAAAGGGCCACAGGTACTGCCCCTTCCAGTGTCCTGTGGAAGCCACCTGCGCCCCTACTTTTTGGCGTAGGCCAGGGCTTGCACAAGAGGACCAGCTACTGCTGCTATGGCACTACCCAATGAGTAAGACTGGATAACACTGGGAAAACGTACCCGTTCTACTTGGAACAGGGACGTTACGGAAGCTCCAGCCTTCCCGAAAGAGGTTTCGGAAGCAAATACACATATGAACATTCCTTAGGTGCATATGGAAGATTGGAGGTGATTGTAACCTTCTTGGAATGGCAGAAGTCTGCCGGGGAAACACGGGATCGAGGCTATATCGTGGACTTAACACATATGAGATCCACTTAGGTCTTACATATGGAACCCAGCCTTCTACCGGTTCTCGAGGATTCAACGAGTGAAGGCCTGGCGCCGGACGCTCCGCCACGTCTGGCTGCCGAGGGGAAGGAAGAGCTCAACAGGGTCTACTATATGGACTCTCTGGAGTGGTTTTAGCAAGCCGACTCGAAGCCGGGGCATCTCAGTGCTTCAACCTGTTTGAGGTGAGAACACAGGAGGATACCGGCTCCACACGAAGGCTATAGAATGTAGCGGACGTGTTAGGGGTCGCCCAGCCCGCAGCTCTACAGATATCTGCCAGCGAGGCGCCACGAGCCAGCGCCCAGGAGGATGCAACACTCTAGTTGAATGAGCTCGCAACCTGAACGGGCAGGGCACACCCTGTGCCTGGTACGGCAG
>NW_015505496.1:1287612-1288598 GCF_001515645.1 Sinocyclocheilus grahami
CCGAGGGCAGCGCTTGCAGGCTCACCACCTGATCCCTGAAGGGAGTAGCCGGAACCTTGGGCACATAGGTTACCTGGGAGTCAGCTGGCCCGAACTCTAGGCACGAATCGTCAACCGAAAATGCGTGCAGGTCCCCTACCCTCTTGATGTAGGCAAATGCAAGCAGTAGCAGAGTTTTCATTGACAGAAACTTCAGCTCGACCGCCTGCAAAGGCTCAAATGGGCCTTGCTGTAGAGCTGTGAGCACTAGAGTCAGGTCCCAAGAGGGTATAGAGGGCGGCCGTGGAGGATTTAACCTTGCCGCCCCCTTAAGGAACCTGACGACCAGGTTATGCTTCCCCAGCGACCTCCCTTGTACGGGGGGTCTTCTCGGTGAGAAGAACACCACTCAACGAACAGATTCCACTTCAAAGTGTAAGCGTGTCTCGTAGATGGTGCTCTCGCTGAAGTGATGGTGTCACTACCTCTTAGAGTAGGTCACTTAGAACCTCTGCGTCGGGTCCAGAGACCCGACATGAAGTTTTTAGAGGTCTGGACGCGGGTGCCAAAGGGTGCCCCGTCTCTGAGTCAGTAGATCCTTCCTCAGAGGAATCGGCCAAGGAGGGGCTGTCGCGAGGAGCATTAGTTCTGGGAACCAGGTCCGGGTAGGCCAATAGGGTGCCACCAACAGAACCTGCTCCTCGTCCTCCCTGACCTTGCAGGCCCCGCGGTCAGCTGTGTGCCAGTCGTCTGTGCCGAGTGTTCCCTCGGTCAGGGAGAAGAACAACTGACAGTGAGAGGTTTCTGGAGAGGCAAACAGGTCTACCTGAGCGGCTCCGAAATGTCTCCAAACC
This sequence comes from Sinocyclocheilus grahami, assembly GCF_001515645.1. Lineage (NCBI taxonomy): Eukaryota > Metazoa > Chordata > Actinopteri > Cypriniformes > Cyprinidae > Sinocyclocheilus > Sinocyclocheilus grahami. The sequence goes on from NW_015505496.1 coordinate 1,288,446, forward strand.
AGCTGGACCGTCTGGGGATGGAGTCGCCATTCTCCCGGGAGCGCCGCTCGAGATAGCTCGTCGGCTGCACGGTTGAGCAGCCCAGGAATGTGAACAGCACGAAGCGACCTCAGATGCTTCTGACTCCAGAGGAGGAGGTGGCGGGCGAGTTGC
>NW_015505496.1:1288803-1292030 GCF_001515645.1 Sinocyclocheilus grahami
AGAATGCGAATGCCCTGTTCTCTCAGGGGAACAAGGGGTGCCTCCGCAACTTACGTGAAGACACAGGCCAACAGGGACAGCCTGGAGGGCAGGACCTCGTACTGATATGCTCGTCCTTCAGACGCGAACCACAGCAATGATCTGTGGTGTGGAAGGGTCGACACATGAAGTACGCGTCCTTCAGGTCGACCACTACAAACCAATCTCGGGGATGGATGCAACCGAAGATGCGTTCCTGCGTCAACATCTTGAACGGTAACCGGTGAAGGGCCCGATTCAAGACACACAGGTCCAAGATTGGTCGTAACCCACCGCCTTTCTTGGGTACAATGAAGTAGAAGCTGTAAAACCCCGTCTTCATATCGGCTGGAGGGACCGGCCCTATCGCATCCTTCGCCAGTAGAACTGCGACCTCCGCCCGCAAGACAGGACCATCGGCCGCCTTCACTGTTGTGAAGCGGATGCCACTGAACTTGGGGGGATGCCGGGCGAACTGAATCACATAGCCAAGGCTGATGGACTGCAGAAACCAGCGAGACGGGCTGGGTAGCTCTAACCAGGCACCCAGATACCGTGCAAGCGGGACCAACGGAACCACTGCCATACCCGCAGTGGGGCAGCGAAGTGGAATGCAGGGACCCAACTCGGGCGGCTTGTGAGCGGACCGAAGAAGGGTCTGAGTGTGCGGTGCAACGCTTACCTGGTTCCACACGTTGGCAGAAGGTGCGTGAGTAGGGCCTTCGTTGACTCTGCTGCCAGCTGGCGAAGGAGGAGGATGAGCGTGGTCCGGTGTTGGTCCGTCCACGACTCTCCGTACCCTCCCGGGACCCAGGGACAGAGAAAAACTGCTCTTTCATCGAGATTTTCCAGATTCTCCACCCGGCCCTCCTCCGGGGGAGGGAGAGGTACCTTCACCATCCCCCGAGAGCAGCTTCCTCCCTCTCTGGGTCACCCGTCCCGGGGCCTCTTGCTCTTTTGCTCACCACCAGATTTGACGGGGGCCCGGACGGGTGGGGCGGCCTGCCTACGCCCAGCTCCACGGCACCACTTGCCGGAGCGGATGCGGCACGGGAGCGGGGGGCGGACGCAGGGGGCCGCCCTTGGCGATGAGCAGGCTAGGGTGCTGCGGCGGACGGGTGGACGCCTCAGTCTGCTTCTGTACAGCCGGGAGCTGCTGGGCCAGGCTCTTGACCGCATCGCCGAAGAGGCCAGTCTGGGACACAGGGGCATTAAGGAACCGAACTTCGTCGGCGTCCCTCATATCAACCAGACACAGCCAGTTTTGGCATTTCTGGACCACCATAGTGGACATCGCACGACCCAGAGACTGCGCAGTGACCTTCGTCGCTCGTTGCGCGAGGTCTGTAGCTGTGCAGAGTTCTTTGAGAACTTCTGAGTTGTGACCACCCACTTGCAGGTCCCTCAGTGCCTTAGCCTGAAGAACCTGCAGTAACGCCGTAGCGTATAAGGCGGAGGCAGCTTCTCCACAGGCCGTATAAGCATCGCTGGCCAGTCGAGTACCTACAGACCTGGGAGGGGAGGCATGGTTCACCCTGCCGGGTGGAGGCGGTATTAGGACACACTTGCATCACAACTGACCGCTCCACCGGGGGGACCCTTGTAACCCCCTAGCTGCACCACCGTGGAGCCGTCGAGCCGGATCTTCCTCTCCAGAAAGATCCGGCTCACCCTCCGATGCAGCGATCAGCATCTGGTCGTCGGGAGGAGAAGCCAAAGGTTACGGCTGGTACGCTCCTGTAGAGAGCCCAGCACGTTCCATTGGCACCTCAACTGGTTGCGGAGTGCCTCAGACCACCCGCGCTACTGCCTGAAGTAGCCCCCGCCTGGCTGCCGCCATGAGGAGAACTAGATTGAGGCAGAGGCAATGGAACTCCGCCCCTTGAGGAAACGGAGCTTGGCCCGCGACTCCGAGATGATCATCTTCCCGCAATGAGAAGATGACTCATTCACAAACGCCACCTCAGCATGCCCAGGCACGTGAGGCAGCGATCATGACCATCACCCAGCGCCAGGTAACGACTGCATCCAGAAACGCCCAGGTGATACGTTGTCTATAGCGTAGTCTTTACAAAGACGTAACGTCAAGTTTGCCACGCAACGTCGTCTTTAAAAAGACACACCCGAAATTGCTCTTTTAGAGAAAAAGCTATTTTAGCGTGCTGAGGCGCACAGGGGAGATGATCACCTGCAACACAAACAGGGGGTAGTGCAGCCTGATGTGTGCAAACCACTCGACACGGGAAACCACCACCGGTGAAGCGCCGTACCGCCAACACGAAGAGCTCTCCAAGAGCATGCTGAACTCGTTCAGTCTTCTTCTCTCAGTAGAGTAGTCAGGAGCAGAACGATGTGATCGCTCAGCTCCGAAGCGAAAAGTTGAATATGTGCTGGATCTGCTGCCTACTTATACTCACGCTGTGATCAGCGGCAGCTGGATGCAATAATCGCATGCCAATGTGCATTGGCTCGTTTAGTTTACACTAGAAGTAGATTGGTCTCTCTAAGCGAGATCCCAATTTGTCGGTCATCCGACGTGACGTCGAGAGTGACCGACTGAAAGAGAACCATAGATACTGCCGGTTTCTCCGGTAGTGGGCGGAACTAATGTGCAAACGGCTCAAAATCTCATTGGCTGGCGCTCACTATTATCGTGATTAATATTCATGAATCCAGCAGTTCATTAGTGCGTATATATATATATATATATTGTTATTAGTAGTAGAATTCGTAATATTATTATTATCTTATCAATATTATTGTTAGTTTTTTTTCCTATTTGTTTACAGAAATCCTGAATGACCAACAATATCTTAAGCACAAACACATGAGTTCAGTTAAAATGACAAATATGCATTCATACATGGTTACCAAGTTTTAATTCTAATTACTAAAGTTCTATCATTAAATAATGCTTGATAATTCTAATATCATATTATAATGATTGACTGACTGACATTAAGAGTGTACTTTCAGATGTTTAAAAAGCTGTGCCATTTTACAAACATAAGCTTTATATATATATATATATGTATACAGTAAAAACCAACATTTATTCAGACACCTTCAACATTTCATACATTATCACAGTTTATTCGCTATAGTTTATAAAATGGTAATAAAATATGACAAGAACTCAGAGTTAAACTGTGCCAGAACAAATTCATCTTGATAATGTCAGATAACACTTAAGCAAAACATGGTCAGGT
>NW_015505496.1:1292870-1308934 GCF_001515645.1 Sinocyclocheilus grahami
TATATATATATATATATGCATTTGCCAAACATAGGCAAGTATCAAATATATACTGTATATATAAAAAATATATATTTTTACAAATACTTTCTAATGCACCTTTATTTTGTTTTCAGTATAATGCAGAAGAGTAATTTCTCATCCACTCCCATCTCATTCAACCACTAATTTGGGAATCATTTGGTAAATCCTACACATTAAAAGGTGGTCCTGTTCAATGTCTCTGCACTGACAAAGCTATTAACGTGCGTTTATCATAATACCTCCAGGTCACTGCAGAATCCATCATATACATCCGGCATTTGTGAGTAGGCCAACTACAAAGCAGATGATTGTCCAGTATCTTTATGGTGAAAGGCTACATAATGTGAAAAACACTTCCACCTCTGCACTGGGATACTGGAAGCCACATCATGAAACATCACAGGGCTTGGAGCCTTAGGTAAAGGATGTAGGGGGAAAAGGTGAACTCATACGTACCTCTGCAAAGTAACTAACCACTGTAACAGCTCATAATAAAAGCTGCTTTTTTCAAAGAAGACCAGAGCCTGAGCAAATGGGACCTCTCGACTAAAAATTCTACATGCATGACAAACAGCACACAGAGAGGAAATGGCTAAAAGCAGAACATAACAAAAGAATGGCTTCATTAAGGACAAAACTGAGCCCAGTACACAAAGATTTATTGCACTGTTGTTGATTATCCGGAAATATCTGGTGTGAATGTAACTGAGACAAATCGTATAATTCACTCACTACTGATATCAATATTAATCAGACACAAAGAAGAATAAATCATTACATTCATGTGTCTCTATTTAGGGTTTGACCACACAGTCGTAACATGTGGTGGTGAGAATAATCACAAGAGTATAAACATTAGTGATTGCATGACCAAACAGGGGCTTGGTCATTTGGCAATCACATCTGCTGTAATTCAGAAAATTAACTCAGAGCAACACTGTGCCCTATAACAAGATGCTATGTCATAAAGCAACAAATGAGGAAATGTATCTCACTTATGTTAAATCCACTGCAACAAGCAAAATATATTTTATGGTTATATGGTTTCTGGACGCATGGTTTCTATTTTTACACCTGTCCACACAGAACATACTGCTTCTCATATATATTAAATATTATACAAAGATGATGAGAGACTTTTAGATTTTGAAATTATATAACAAATCCCTTAAGTTCAACAAGGAAACCCATGAAAAGCATTTTGCCCAGTGAAGGACAACGAAAGCCATAAAAGATTTAATTTTATGTGCATGTCAGATTTTAATAATAAATTAATAAGGAATTGAAAAATTTAAAAGGTAACTAGGATGATTATCCATGGTTCATTTCGTTCTGTCATAAAATTGGTAGGCTAGAGATACCTAAACTAGGGCCTGCGGTCCAACATTGGTCCATGATGACCTTTGATTTTGCCCACCGTGGCATAACGCAAGAGGGCAGACAAAAGTAGGTTTAGAAAAAATTATTTTCAAGTTGTCTTTTTGTTGTATATTTGCAAAAAAGGTGAAACTGATTACAAAATAAATTTTAATACGATGTGGTTTGATGTAATGCAAAATTTACTTTCAGCCTGCTGCCCTCAATCAAGTTTAATTTTTGACCCTTCATAGTAAAAAGTTTGGGCACCTCTGTGGTAGGCTATGTCTTGAAATTTAAAAATAACCAATAACCACCGAGACCCTTGAAATGAAGGGAAGTCCTTTGGATAAAGATTGACTGTAACTGTGTTAGTCTAACAGAAAACTCTGATGTGTCAGTATATTAATTTTGTTATTTTTACTTTTTAAATGCTGTCTCTTAGTCCTAATCCACATCAGCACTGTTGATTCTGTGCAATAGTCTTTCCTGGTCTCAATCATTCAGAGCAAAATGTAACACCAGCTTCGTAACAAGATCCACACTGTTAAAATGACTCCACATGTGCCCAACTAATTTTTGAAAAACCTAGTTTCACTCAAAACAACATCCGTAGCATTTCCAAAAGGTTGACTGCTTCAAGACAAGTAATAAGGATGTGAAAAAATAAAGTGACATGTCAGTGAAATAGAACATTATTTCCAGATTGAATAAATCCATTGCAAAGCTCTTTAAAGGAAACTGAAACAAGATCATGTTATTCCTGACAAATCCTATTTCTTTTCAATGAGAATATGCTGAGCAAGGAAGCTGGCTTTTAATTCTGGTGAGTGAGATTATTTGTTCAGTTCATTTGAATATAACCCAAAATTCAGTTCATAGAAGTTAAAATCAACTAACCTAAGCTTATATTTTGAAATGGATGGTGGGAACAAAAACGTATTCATGTCAAGAAAACTTTTATTTCTCCTTATAATTATGACTGTAGATATATTGTGTCATTAACAGTTATTTGTTGCACTTCTGGACTGTCCTGTTGAGGTAGATGGATGATCAGATACGATAGATTACTGGCACACAAGACCGGTCCAATTCACCCTCAGCAAGCATTTTGTAAACTAACACTTTCAGGTTTGCTGTGGTCTGAATTAGTCCTTTAGGAGAAGACCCTAATAAACATCTGTTTTAAGTCAGTGTTGAACCCTATTCAAGCACAAATAAACAACCCTATTCACCCAAAAATTAAAAAATTATGTCATCATCAGTGTTGGGCGAGATACGTAATCAGATTACTTTTTTCAATTAACTAGTAAAGTAACGCATTATTTTTTAATTTACAAGAGAATTACTCTAGACAAACATTTATGTGTCTTTTTTTATTGCTGAAGTGTGTTGAAATTTCTTCTTCTGCATTCTACTGTACGGACGTAAATTTACTTTCCCTTCAGCCTGAGGCTTATTCATTTGACTTTTGGTGTGAAAAGGCTTATATATTTGCCCAAAAATTTTTATTTAAAAAGTAACGCAAAAGTAACGCAACACATTACTTTCCATAAAAAGTAACTAAGTAACGTAATTAGTTACTTTTTTTATGGAGTAACGCAATATTGTAATGAATTACTTTTAAAAGTAACTTTCCCCAACACTGGTCATCATTCATTCACCCTCATGTTGTCGTTAAACTGTGTGCATTTCTTCTCCAGAATGCAAAAGAAGGTATTTTGAAGAACACAGTGGTGCAAACAAAATTGGACCCCATTGACCTTCATGGAAAAAAAAACACTGAGACATTTTTCAAAATATCTTCTGTTCCATATTAAAGAAGGTCATAGAGGTTTGGAATGACAGGGGGGTGGGTAAATGATGACAGGTTTTTCATTTTTGTGTAAAAGATCCATTTAATATGGATAATACGAAGAATGCTCAACCGCTGACTGATGTATATGTTTCAAAAGTATCAACTAATTTCTTTATGTGCATTGCTGTCCTTTGTAACCACTTCCAGGTAAACCAGGACTTCCTTTTATAGTGCACATGCACAAATTAGTTTCATAAGTCAATCTTTCACTTCCACAATAAATAATCTATGATGTACCGGAAGCAGATAGGATTTTAGTGGAGCATTTACTTATTTCAAGTCAAAACTGGTCAACAAGTTATTAACATTATGATTAGAAAAAAAAGAACAAAATTATTTAAAAACCAGCTACAGCACACTGAATATATATATATTTTTTCATCAAAGCATAAATTCTCTTTACATAGTTGTTAATGGATACAATCAATCAATTCAAACACTTGAATAGAGACTATAGAATAGAACAGAGATCTGCTTGACAATTCATCTGTACTAAATATCACTGCTGCAAGCTATTATTATCTTTACAACAGAAGAAATACTCTTACAAAATGTTAGTACCATGGGAAAAAGGGTGCAACCCCAACATAAAATGACGCCTACACTCTCAAAAATAAAGGTGCTTCACGATGCCATAGAAGAACCTTTTTGTCTAAATGGTTCCATAAAGAACCTTTAACATCTGAAGAACCTTTCTGTTTCACAAAAGGTTCTTTGTGGTGAAAGAAGGTTCTTCAGATTACAAAAAGGTAAGAAAGAGATGGTTCTTTAAAGAACCTTTGACTGAACGGTTCTTTGTGGAACCAAAAATGGTTCTTCTATGACATCGCTTGAAGAACCTTTTGAAGCACCTTTATTTTTAAGAGTGTAGGCAAACATCCATCTTCTTCAAAGTGAATGTTTATCACTGCACTTATGCCGACTCATGCAAATCACAATATATAAAGCTTAGGTATTGTTATGGTGTTCTCCATGTTCAAATGACATGCTGCTGGCTTCAGAGCAATGTAGTTATGTGTCTGAGTGACAAGGCTCACTAGCACATATGCAGCAACTTTCCAATTAGCTTCATTTAGCACCTCATATGCTGAGTCGTTGTGGGAAAGCCAGCATAGTCCAAGCTATCCTCCTGACCGTGCTCTGAAAAACAGGGCTGAAGGTATTATTTCAGCCTATGCGAGCAAGGGATTAACACTGTGGTGCATATGTACAGTCTGTGTTCGCAGCAGGGTTTTACTTGGCTAGTGAGAGATGGCTCTGACCAACAATTTCGAAAGGGGTGAATTTGTGGAGAGTGGCATTTTTTCGAAGGAGCCAAACATTGGACAAAGAGCATGGCTGTGGTTGTGCTGGGGGTTTTTGGGGGAGGGTTCAAGCTCGAGTCTCCAGAGAGCCTGTCATGAGCGCGCGAGGTCAGGACATCTGCTGACATTTACAGCTGGGCCTGGGCCAGGCTGCAGGTTTCAGGGCTCCTGCCAGGGCCTCATATCAGGCCTGCGTAAAACCACCAGGCTCCCTCGTCACTCTGAAACTCGCACCAGAATGCGCGGAACCTGCGTGACCTTACGCTTTTTGATCCAGGCCTAGTGGTGCAGCATTTATGAGGACACTGTGAATTGTAAACTTGCTGAGAGGGCATGAGCTGGTTTTCGACATGTCCCTGGTGCTAAACACCAGTACAGGAGAAATGAATTGCACGACTACAGTGTTTTTTTTTTTTGCACAATCCATATGCTCAGATCCGAGCCAACCTCATGATGGCTCCCATTCCCTCTGTATGGACCTGATTTATTAGTGGAAAAAAGTAATGCTTCCACTCATCTGCTTAATTCACATTCATCTTGAAGAAGGCACAGATGCAGAGAGAGAGAAAGAGCATGAGAGATGGTGATGAAGGAGTCAAGCACTCAGACATTCCCTCGTCTACTTTTAATCACATAAAGAGAGTCTAACGTTTACTGTTGTCCATTATTTCAATGCAGTCATAAGTCATTGTGGAACCTTTTCACCACAATAGCCATCTTTCAGTCAACCATCTCTTTCATTCAAACTTTTTCCCATTGCGTCAAGTATTGAGTTTCTCTCAGCGAAATCCCTTCATTTGTTCAATTGTGATTTGTTGGCAGGATACAACAATGACTATCTGTCAAATGAAGCATGTTATGTACTAGCCTATAACAGGGCAACAAAAGGGCAACATCTGATTAGCATTCATAGCACAGTCTCCCTCATCCTCTGGTATTTTATTACCACAGGTGCAGGGGCATTCATTGATCAGATGCACGCTACAGGCAAAGCACGTCTTAATTGAAAACATCTCTATTTATACACCTGCAGGCACTAAAGGTCTCAGAGAGCAAAAGGAGGCCTGAAAAGGCAGAGAGGAAGGAAGGCAGAGAGAGAGAGAGAGAGAGAGAGAGAGAGAGAGAGTCACTAAAGGGGAGAGATTTAATGTTTGTTTTGTTGAGTTGAAAGTAACTATACTTCAGTCAAAGATTTTAAAATTGAAAGATTTTTACTGTCTGCTTTGCTACCCATCAAATGTTTGGGGTCAGTAAGGTTTGTTTGTTTGTTTTTTGAAAGAAATTAATACTTGTATTAATTAAGGATGCATAAGGATGATCAAAAGTGACAGTGACGACATTTATAATGTTACAAATGAATTCTATTTAAAATAAATGCTGTTCTTTTGCACTTTTTTACTCATCTAAGGATCTTTAAATGATCCCAGCTTCCACAAAAATATTAAGCAGCACAAATGTCTTCAACACTGATAGAAATGTTTTTGAGCACCAAATCAGCATAATGATTTCTGAAGGATCCTGTGACACTGAAGATTGGAGTAATGGCTGCTGAAAATTCAGATTTATCGTCACAGAAATAAATAAAATTTTAAATATAGGAAATAGAAAAGAGTAACTTTAAGTTATAATAGTTCACAATATTACTGATTTCACTGTATTTTTTATCAAATAAATAATACCACGACTGAGGTGGCCTTGAGCAAGGCACCGAACCTCCAACTGCTCCCCGGGCGCCGCAGCATAAATGGCTGCCCACTGCTCCAGGTGTGTGTTCACGGTGTGTGTGTGTTCACTGCTGTGTGTGTGTGTGAACTTTGGATGGGTTAAATGCAGAGCACTAATTCCAAGTATGGGTCACCATACTTGGCCACATGTCACGTCACTTTTTTAAGATGATTATATATGCTCACTTATGATAATTATCTATGCTCACTTATGTTTAACCATACAAGTCACGTCCCCTCCCCACCGTGCCCTTCAAGGGTGCAAAAATGCCATTTGGTCTTTCATTAAAAATGTTTGGCTTGTCTTCACAATCTGTAGAAGCAGTAAAATTGTGCATTGTGATCCTGGTCACTACTACAAGCTCAGTGATTAAGAATTATAGCAATACAGTATCTAAATAACAGTCCAGACTAACTCTCTTACAGAATTTTACAGGAGACTGTTCAGAATTTAAGTTGAAAGTAACTTTGTAGCATACAACTAAACCTGGACTTGATAGGCATACTAACCATCAGATGTGCATAGCTATAGTAACCTAGGAACAGTACTGACGTGACAGGGACCTCATGTGGAGGAACTAGGTGATGAGAAAGGTGGATGTGAAAAAAAACACATTTAGATCACACTTTGCAAAACTTAACCAGGTAACCAAGAGCCACAGTTAAGAGTCACAGCACTATGTGAAAAACATTACTAAATACACTTAAAACAGTCAAATACTGTACGTTATGTCAAAAACTACTTTTCAACTGCGATTTCAACTAAAATAGACATTTCTTTCTTTTCTTTCATTTGACATATTATTTTACTTGAACTGAGACCCAGAACTTCTGTCCATTTTGACAAGCACTGAACGCCCCAAAGACACGTCTGCAGGTGGTTAGGCAGGGGAGCTGCCACAAGCAGCCCAAGAAAACACAAATATAGTTCTCCAAAAATGTTTCCTAAAGCCTCACCACACCAACTATGCAATCCTCGTCCAAGTCAGAGTCCAAGTTTACAGCATCCCAAAAATTCCCACAAAAATACATAAACAAAGCTTTAGCCTTTCTCACAGTGAAGGGATGAAAGATCTGTGTTTAAGTAACACATGAGCCGTCAGGTGCATCTATAAAGAGCATTAACGTCACCAGAAAGTCCCAACATTGCTCTAAAAAGAGGCAGTTGTGTCCTTGGACTTTTAGATCCTATAATCCAAGATTATTTGTTACCATCTTACTGTCATTTGATGTCTCTGATATTTACAGTGAATGTGCATCAATAATTAATTCACTCTCTAAAGCCAATGGGCCTCATTCATGAAACATGAGCAGAATGAATCACTGTATAAACTGTTCGTAAAACCTTTCGAACGTAGATTGCGACATTAAATTGAATCTGACAGCTTACGTCAGAGTGGTTTAACAAATGATTTGCACAGAAAGTCATTCTGCTCGTGTTTCATGAATGAAGCCTAGTGCATTTACTGGAAAATACATGTTCTCAAGGTCACATACTGGTGTGAAATTTGTCCCCTTTTCATGGTCACTACACAAAAAACCTTACTTCTGTTGGCTCCCTGAAGCAAGCCTGGAGGCCTCAGCAGCTGCTTTCCTAGTCTCAAATTCCTCCCTCTCCAAACTGCTGCCCTTGTGGCCCAGCTCCACCAGCTGGCGGGCCAGTTCCTGATCCTGAAGGAGCAATAACACAGATCTGCTGAGTTGGGGGTGGTTGAAACTGACTGAATGATATGAAAAAAAAAACATGCAGTTCGACAATCTGCCGTGGCATTTCTGTACAAACAGGCCAGTGTATTTATGACACATTTGCACTAGTTTTGTGCTCAAGTGCTATTTATATCAACCCAATTTTAGTATACATGCTATTTATGTGACAGAATTACATGAGCTGTGCTGACAGTTTCATGGTTGCCAGGATCAAGCATTTTTGCCACATGTCACTGCAGCCTAGTTAAAAGTAGGTAGTATGATTTCCATATGATTTTGTGAGATTCCTTATGCCCTCAAAAGGAGGAGCTGCTTTCATGTGGCTATAGGCCATTGAGTTTGTAGAGAGCTGCTGCCTAGGAAAAACCTGAAAAGCTTTTTGACTCGGATGCAAGATCCATTTGTGAAGGGTTAAACTCACTGTTAATATGACTGCATTTATAAATACACTAAAAGTCAAGCAGTAAAAAGTATAAATGTCAAATAAAAAGTTTTCTCTGTTGAAACTGACACCATGGGTTTGCTTAATGTGGCCAACACATCATCAAAGAATCTGAGTCTAAATTACAATTTAAAGGAATATTAAAGATAGATGATAGAAACATATTATACTCATTATATTTTACTATGCAAATAACATTTGACACACTCCTGTTCAAACGTTTGGGGTCGGTAAGATTTTTATGTGTGTGTTTTTAAAGAGGTCTTTTATTCTCAAATGACTATATGTGACCCTGGACCACAAAACCAGTCATAAGGGTCAATTTTTTGAAATTGAGATGTATACATCATCTGAAAGCTGAATAAATAAGCGTTCCATTGATGTATGGTTTGTTAGGATAGGACAATATTTGGCCGAGATACAACTATTTGAAAATCTGGAATCTGAGGGTGCAAAAAAATCAAAATATTGAGAAAACCACCTTTAAAGTTGTCCAAATGACTTTCTTAGCAATGCATATTACTAATGATAATACATTTTTGATATATTTATGGTAGGAAATTTACAAAATATCTTCATGGAACATGATCTTTCCTTAATGTCCTAATGATTTTTGGCATAAAAGACCCATACAATGTATTTTTGGCTATTGCTACAAATATACCCGTGCTACTTATGACTGGTTTTGTGGTCCAGGGTCACATATTTATTTGATCAAAATACAGCAAATAGAAATATTGTGAAACACAGTATATTGTTACAATTTAAAATAATTATATATCATTTAAAATGTCATTTATTCCTGTGATGTCAAACCTGAATTTTCAACCGCCATTACTCCAGTCTTCAGTGTCACATGATTCTTAATATGCTTATTTGGTGCTTATTATTATAATCAATGTTGAAAACAGATGTGATGTTTAAAAAACATTTTTCAGGATTTTCAGATTAACCGAAAGTTTAAAACAACAGCTTTTATTTGAAACAGAAATCTTTTGTAACTTTATAAATGTCTTTGCTCATTATAAACGGTCACTGTTGATCAATTTAATGCATTCTCAATAAAAAAAGCATTAATTTTTTTCAAAAACTAAAAAAAAAAGTTGACTCCAAACGGTTTGAATGGTAGTGCATAACATATTTTGTTTGTACTGCTTATTAATTACACTTACAGCCTAATACCCCTATAGTTTATAGTGCAACCGGAAAACTCCGGACAGTACGTGTGAATTTTGAATCAGAGCTCCAGCACTTTGTCTAAATTACTGAATGTGTAACCACTCAAGTCACATAGTTTAAGACATGCTCATTCCTGTAACCAGGACTGAGCTCCCACATATGAAACTAAACCTTATTATGTGTCTGAATATATCCCTAAAGTCCTCATTGCTAAGGAAACCACATATGGGCATTTATAGACTGCTGCAGACAATTTCTACACCTCAAGTTTGAATTATTCATAAACCTCATCTTCCAAGCACTTTAACAAATCCCAAGTAAATCAGATGGAAAAATGTTAACGTAAGTCTATGCAGGGCCAGTATCTCTTACAGTTTCCAAGACTCTTACATTAAGTGTAAAATATGCACAGTATTCCATGACTTTACGTCACGCCGTCATATTACAAAATTCCATTATTTGATGAATTATATACAAATGTCTAAAACTGGGCTAAAAGAGACACTTTAAGGCCTGATGTTGTCACTGAATGTTGACTTAAATCTCATCAGACTTAGTTAAACGACAACATTATACTAATAAGATAATAATGAATATAATGTAGGTTATATGAGTCAGTCAACTAAAATTATTTAGCTGAATCTACTTGGATTTAGTTCACTTAAATGTGCACTCTTTGGGAAGACCATATAGGTAAACTAAATGACTTTTTTTAAAGACAACAAAAATGTAAAACATTTGAGGTAACTATTTGAGTATGGTTAGCTAATTAGGATTTAGAGTGCACAAAAACACTTAACATTCAAGCAAAGACCTTATAAGGTTATATCCATGATGTAGACAGTACAAATATATAGGCAAATATATAAACAACATATAAATATATATGCTGAGATGTGTTGTGATTGTTACGCCCCGCAAAAACTACAAAGTGTCGGTAAAAATGTTGCAGTTTTTAGGAAGCATGCAGGAAAGAAGTACCATGTCGCCATCTAACGTTCAACTCTTATACACTGTCACAAGCCTTACTTACAAACAAATGACTGTTATTCCCTCTTGTGCACAAGCTTAACTGCCAGACTTTTCACAGTGTCTGATAAAAATGCTGATTTAGCAATGAAAGAAAAGAGAATAGGTTTCTTGATGCATCCGATCTGAGTGTTTGTGAGATTCACAATGCCACATGACACAGACGGTTTAAAACGTACAGAGTGCATTTTAATACGTCACCTCAAGGTAAAATAAATCCAAAGGTTTTATCTGAGAATCTAAGAAGTCCTCATAAGTGCGGAACTCTTCCGCGGTTTCTCCCGCAAAGATGCCGCTGTCGTCTTCCATCTTGTTTACCTTGAGTTATTGCCATGGTAACAGAAAGAGCTGTAGTAAGATAGTAGCAGTTCTCGCGTTATCCGGTTGTAAACCAATCATGGGCAAATATAAATTCGTAAGCGACAACATAATTCTCACTTCTAGGGGCGTCATGCACTCTTGATTTTTGAGGGGGCACTTGGGGGGGATCATGCTTGTCATGTGACACACAGCAGCCACAATAGCACTGTATAACTGATATATAGGCTTATGTTTTATTTATTTATGTATTTATTTCCCCCTTTTTTTCCGAAATATTTCCAAACGTGTTAACTACAGGAAATATCTTGATTCTCAAATATGTGTAGCCTATGTAAATGCGTTTTGCACATTTATAGATTGTTATTTGATCAATGGCGATGGGCAAAGTAGACTAATTGCGTAATCTATTAACTACACATAAAACCCCGATTTTTACTTAAGTACCAGATATGGGTGTCATGCCATAAAATATTTTTTAATACGACTGACTTTGCATTTAATGTGAATTTAATAACAACATGGTTTCTAATTATAACACTTTCATTTTACTGAGAGTAAAGCACATTTACATTATCAAATAACATTTTCATTCAGGCTAGCCAGAGTTCAGGACTCTCACAAACTCCCATTAAAATCACTGAAGCTGTTTACGCTGTGAAATTAATATCTTTCTTACATTCACGCACATCTGCACTTTGTTGTTTCTGATTAGATAACTCGCCAGATAATTCAGTCAGCGAGCAAGTGAACAAAACACCGCGTTTCAGCGATGACTCATCTGGACGCCTCTGATTGGCTATTGCATTCATAAGCTCAACAGAATCGTGTGTGATTGGTTATAATGCAGCGCTGTACAAACATGTCTGTCTCTGGCTCAGCGCCAGCCAGCAAACGCAGATTTGAATGTTGCAGCTGATGCTGTGCCGCACTGAACGATTTAATCATATCGATTGTATCACATATAAGAAAAAATTATTCGGCTATTTTTTGTATTTTGGAAGCTGCATTCAAAATCCACTTGGCTCAGAAATCTGAGGGGGCACGGGAATGGGCATGACGCCTCTGCTCACTTCAGTGTAAGTTTGTTTGTCTGTAATGCTGGTCCTTAGAGCTCTAAAATAATTATTTCAACTATATTAAAAGTTCAAATCAATACCAGGCTACTAATTCTGCTAGGATGAGAGTAGCAGGAAAGTTAATTGATATGCATCCAAAAGCTGTTTTAAAAATGATTTGTAGGAAAGCATTAGAAGTGGCAGGGGATGTATGTTCATGTGACTTAGACACTGTTATATCATGCAGTCTGGCACAGCCTTCCAGAACTAAAATAAGTGAGCTTACTCTATGTAATGAATGATTTCTTGCAGTCTAAGCTTCAATGGTATAATATAATCAATATAATATAATATAATATAATACAATCTAATAATATCTTGCTTTTACAACATAAAATGCCTAATGATCAAATAAATACATTTATTTTAAAGACAAAATTAGCAATAAGCTGATAAACGTTTTGTAGATTTTGACTGCTATGAATATTGGGGTTGTTTTAGGTTTCGTGGATCTTTAGCTACTGCATTAAACATTACTGGATTTGGTGGGAATTTATTTATCGTTATTTATCGATTGGACAGTTTGGTGGATTTATTTGCTGTCTCATTTAAAAGTATTGAGAACATGGCCAACAGGTCTGCTTATTTTAGGTTTTGCTAAATCAGGTCAAAATGTACCCGTAGCCTAGTTATTCATCCATAACCACTAGGTGGCAGAGCTCTTAAAATTTTTATTAAAAAGTTCTCGATGTTCTCGAAGTTTTATGCATTTTGTTATAATTTTTTTCCCAGCTTAACTTGGTCAAATTGATTTTGGAATATGAATGGCAAAAATTCGATTCCCGGACTAAATCCATAGTGTTGGCATAGTGTTAGTGTCTTGGCATATATCCAAGTAGTATGAAGAAACCTTTAGAGCCATAGCACTGTTCAGCATTATGCCTTATGCAGACACCATTTGATGTGGATTTATTCAATGTCTTGACCCCTGTATTTCAACCTGTTTGATGAGACACTGTTGCAAACCATTTTCCAGTGGAATGTCTGACCTCTGCCAAACCCTGACTTTACCCCTTGGATCAGACCAACAGGATAATGGCACAAGCCAGCTGTTATGTCAATTGTAATGGGCAAGTCTTCAGACACGGATATCCACTACCACCACCATGCATGCGCAATATGGCTTTTGGCCACACTGTTGATTCCAGTTGCATGAATTGAAGAATGCAGAATTAACAACATGTGCTATAATAGTTGTGATTAAAGTACTCAAAAACCTTTTAAGGATTTCTGATGTATCCTAAAATATTCCATTCCAAATACAAAAGCACAGCATTCCTACTGTGGTAGTTTGTAAAATAGACAATAGCCTCAGAATAAATGTAGGAATTGTAAACTGGAGATTTTAATGTCACTATAGTGAAAAGTTTATTAGAAATGAATTGTTGTGAAATGTTTGGAAATGGATTAATAATGGGTGTAATCACCTGTAAACACTGAAGATGAATTCCACACAGTTTCAGTGTGTCCTGCTTGACAGTTATAGAGATATTTTGTGAAGGGTCATACCACAACTGTCTGCCATTTGATATTCCTATGAGCAGAGCTCATAAAAACAGAGCAGTCCCACAAGACATGTTTATCCTTGTGAGACATCGCTCTTCTGTGGAATGCACTGGGGTCATGGCGGGATTTTAATTTCCAGGACAGTCAGCAGCCATAGTTTTGATGGACAGACACCTAGTTTTTCAATAGAAATATGGACTTTCTATTATGCAAATTAGCAATCCATGTGCATAATTCAGCCCAGAAGCATTCAAAAAATGCCGCCTTTTTCCTATATTGCTGTTCACCTTTTTAAAAAATATATTTGCAAATGACCATCAGAAACTTTATAATCTTAGGAGCTGGATAACTGTGCAAAAAAAGCTTGTAGAGACAGAAATATATTGTATAAATACAGTGAGATATAAAAATGTAGTTATAGTTTGTAAGATCACTGAGGATAATTATTTGATTTTCTGAAGATGAAATGCACATCAGACTTCAAAATTTCATTCCGTCCTGAAAATGTCTCGTGATTGGCTCATTCAGCCCTTTGACATAATGTACATGATGACTGGAATGCTCAAGACGTGTAAATTAAGCAAGTATTGATTATCCTGAAGAGAAAACTAGTTATTTCAGAAAACCAACTTTTTTGCAAGATTAGTCCATGTTTAAGACAGCACTGGTTTATCCAAATCGAAACTTCGGCCAGTATTTGACTACTGGTCGATTGTTCTTTCCAGTGTTGACTGCTATTTTCGGTATAGGGGGTGTTGATGGATGTGGAGGTGGTTGTTTTTCCTGCTCTTTGTCTGTTATTGTGAATCCTTGTTCAGTCTTTTCATGTAGGTTCATCCTCGGCAGAAAATGTGTAGACACGTGTTGTGACTTTACTCTCGGACTGGACCCCATTTTTGCTTTTCCTCTCTTGTTAAGTGCCACAAACCACTCTCTACCAGTGTGATGGTTCTTGTGGATCACTGAGGCGTACGTGTTGTAGCTGTTCTCCTGAAACCGCTCCCTGAACTTACAGTCATCTGTAAAGCTCTCCTGGGGAAAAGGACAGGAAAAGGGGGAATGAAATGATACAAAGATAGAAAATCAACAAGTTGTTCAGTCTGATACTGATACGCCTGTGCATGTAAATGATACTAGATCCCTCTGATGATCTTTGTTTGTACTTGAGCCGGAGTCCAGCTGCAATGGTGTTTATTTAGTGTATGGTTTCCTATACTATTTGTACATCTTACTTTCAAATGAGATAATGTTTTACACTTATGCTAGAAATAGTAATGGTCATAAGTTTTAGTTTTTTTCCCCTGCAAGCTACTCTGCAAATTTGCTAATGTGAGCCTACAAATAAAATAAATAGACCAATGCTCCTCCTTTATTCAGAGTAGCCGTTTGTATTATAGCTTCATCAAAGCAATACTACATGAAAAAGTCACAATTTAAAAAATGACAAAAATTTGACAAATTCTGCAAAGGGTATGCACACGTATGAGCAGAGCTGTATATGGAAGTGATCAGCTTTTGTATTGTGCTTCAATTTTACCACAGCAATAGACAGAGCCACAAAGCTTTAACACTTTGGGCACACAATAAGTAATTACTGTGCACACACTTTGTAGGGTGCCACATTAGCAGCTGCTGGAGAAAGAACACTTTGTGGCCTAATTGAGTTAGCCCCTCATAAAGAGTGTTAATGAAAAGCACCAAGCAGATTATAGACACCGAGCCCCAGAAAGAAGCATTGAGGGGGTTACAGAATAATTGCAAGTCTTACTTTTATCTCCCAGCTCAAAGTCATCAAAACCGACTTTCCAATCAAAGACTTCGGTGACTGACAGAAGCAGAGCTTCGTTTGTGTGGGCTGAAAACCCATTAGGCTATAAAATAACTTTATCCTTCCAGGGCACATAAGCAGGACACATGCTTGTTTATAAGCAACCTATGGTAATACTGTGCAAACCCCTCCACGTAGGGTTTCAGAAATGCAGCCATACCCTGACAAGACCACACATCCATTAGATATCTCTTAGTAAATGTTTTTAAACATTTGACCAAAGCTCAGATAGTTCAATTAGATGAATTTGATCAAATCAACACAGGATAGCAGGCATGAAGCACACTCAAATAAGACTATTTCTTGACTGGTCTGTTGTTGATTCTTCTCTGGCTCGCTGTCGAATGTTAGTTTGGACTCCTCTTTAGGAATATCTGAGACCTGCTCATTCAAGTCCGAGTAAAAACCAAGACCAGAAGGGCTCGGTCTTGACTTGGACTCGAAAGAGGTGGTCCCGAGTCGACTATAATAATGCTGATACATATTTGATTTCTTATTGTTTGCTTGTCATGAATAAAAAAGGTGCCCTTCTGTGGTAATGAACTCTTTAAACACTCGTGTTTGCATTGTATTAAATTTTTCACAAAATTCTGGTTATCAAACTTTGTTGATCATATATTCATATTTAATGTGATAAATTAGTTCCTTCATATTAATACAGTACATTGTGC
>NW_015505496.1:1309094-1319532 GCF_001515645.1 Sinocyclocheilus grahami
TCAACAAGTTGTTCACTCTGATACTGATACGCCTGTGCATGTAAATGGTCATGTTAATGTCTTGAATCTTGGCTTTCAACACAGTCAGTGAATGATACTAGATTTATTTGATTTCTTATTGTTTGCTTGTCATGAATAAAAAAGGTGCCCTTCTGTGGTAATGAACTCTTTAAACACTCGTGTTTGCATTGTATTAAATTTTTCACAAAATTCTGGTTATCAAACTTTGTTGATCATATATTCATATTTAATGTGATAAATTAGTTCCTTCATATTAATACAGTACATTGTGCTCTATTTTTGATCATTTGTTTTACAGTGCACACCACTGATTATTCTTCTAGGACACTTGTGTGAATGTAAGGGAGACTGATTTCATACAACCATTAAAAATCACCAAAATACCGGCAAAAATAAGTCTTTGAAAACATTTCACAGAAAAGTGAAGTTGGTTACGAGAAGCTCTAGCATAATTTGATTTCAGATGCCACTTGGTTTGATATTTTGCGTCTAGTGCAATGAAATTATACTTTTTTTTAAAATCTGGCTTAAGTGTGCAAATACTTTTTGGAGACAGTGTTAGTAGTTTGAAAATTTTATAAGCAACCTATGGTAATACTGTGCAAACCCCTCCACGTAGGGTTTCAGAAATGCAGCCATACCCTGACAAGACCACACATCCATTAGATATCTCTTAGTAAATGTTTTTAAACATTTGACCGAAGCTCAGATAGTTCAATTAGATGAATTTGATCAAATCAACACTGGATAGCAGGCATGAAGCACACTCAAATAAGACTATTTCTTGACTGGTCTGTTGTTGATTCTTCTCTGGCTCGCTGTCGAATGTTAGTTTGGACTCCTCTTTAGGAATATCTGAGACCTGCTCATTCAAGTCCGAGTAAAAACCAAGACCAGAAGGGCTCGGTCTTGACTTGGACTCGAAAGAGGTGGTCCCGAGTCGACTATAATAATGCTGATACATATTTGATTTCTTATTGTTTGCTTGTCATGAATAAAAAAGGTGCCCTTCTGTGGTAATGAACTCTTTAAACACTCGTGTTTGCATTGTATAAAATTTTTCACAAAATTCTGGTTATCAAACTTTGTTGATCATATATTCATATTTAATGTGATAAATTAGTTCCTTCATATTAATACAGTACATTGTGCCCTATTTTTGCTCATTTGTTTTACAGTGCACACCACTGATTATTCTTCTAGGACACTTGTGTGAATGTAAGGGAGACTGATTTCATACAACCATTAAAAATCACCAAAACACCGGTAAAAATAAGTCTTTGAAAACATTTCACAGAAAAGTGAAGTTGGTTACGAGAAGCTCTAGCATAATTTGATTTCAGATGCCACTTGGTTTGATATTTTGCGTCTAGTGCAATGAAATTATACTTTTTTTTCTGGCTTAAGTGTGCAAATACTTTTTGGAGACAGTGTTAGTAGTTTGAAAACAGCAGCTTATAACAACAGCTGTACACAACGAACATTATTAAGAAATTTGGCCTCACTCTCTAAAAATAAATGTGGTGGGAAACTATATCATGAATTTAATGAGGGTCAGTCCCAAGTAAGAGGTCTTGCATAATTCCCAAACTCTGAAATAATAAAACTGTTCTGGTTTGCTGAAGAGTGCAGCAAAGCAGAAAATGGTGCCATTACAATATTTTCTAAACATGCCAGTCACAACTTGACCCTCCATAACTTCACAGGGGCTCTCTCCCCTAAATGTGGTAATTTGCCCCAAAAACATCTGAACGTTTGTTTGATTAGGGTACATGGATTCTGTCTTCTGGAAGTGCTTTTTTGACTGCCGTTTTAAACAGCAGCCAGCTGTTGAAGATACGTCCTTTTATGACATATTTGGGGGTTATTTCAATCTATGTTTGAGGAGATACTAGAAATCCCATATGTCTGTTGTTCGGTGTCTGCAAGCAGTAGACATTTTATTGTCAAGTCATGAACTTGCACAGCTGCTTGACCTGTGTCTGTTCTCTGACAGCTTTCTTTGCGAATATTATTCAAAAACAACCCTCTCTCAAGATTTTCCATTCTGTGGTACCTCCACTGTTCAGTCATGCACCACCAGCGTTGAGTTATTATACTGTTGCAGACACAGATACGAGTAATTACATTTTGGCACGACAGATTTGTTCCCATTCATAAGTGTCACTGTATTATTCAGAGTTGTTTCCTTTACCTTTAGACCATGTGAGCAAAATAACATTTAAGACACATCTTTGGCTCATGAGCAATCCACGTTTCATGGAATGGGAGACCGTTGCATATCCATTTCCCTCTTGGTTTCTCACCTGCTCCCCATTGTTTTCTCAATAATTGCAGTGACCTCTTAAGCTTTGCAAAGATTATGTTGGTAATGACTTGCTGGGTAGGTCACACGGCATAATGTACATCTGTCTTCCTTGCCATTATCGCAGCAATAAATTGCCACTATGAAAACATCTAAATATTAAATATGACAGATAGTGCAACAAAAATCAGACGCTAAGTCATTTGATACTCCTTTGGTTAGGCCGGCTTGTCTACGGAGTGAAGTGCTAGGGGTTTAAAACCCAAGCTGACAGCTATTAAATAAGCCTGTGCAACTGTAGCTGATCTGAGGAAATGAAACCCAATTCAAGTCTGAAGGAGCTGCTGCAGCTGCTTTAATTACAGATGATGTCTGCAGCAGTTTGGAGGCTAATCCTCAGATTTATCAGACTACTTTATTATCCATCCCTTACGAGATTATTCTAAAATTGTTAAACATTAATGTGAAGTATGGTCTGTATAAATACAGAACTATATATATACAGTATATATATATATAAGAATTTAATACTTTATATTCAGCAAGGATGCAATACATTTTTTTTGTGACAGTAAAGACATTTATAATGTTACCAAACTTTTCTATAAATACTTTTCTTCTGAACTTTATAATCATCAAAGATACAAAAAAAAAAAATCACATTTTCCTCAAAAATATTAAGCATATTATTAGGATGATTTCTGTAAATTACATATTGAAATATATTAAAAGAGACAATAGATATTTTAAATTGTAATAATATTTCACAATATTACTGTTTTACTTACACTTCTTACACTCAACAAATGCTTTTGAATAGTGGTGTATATGTTTAATTTTGTGTAGAGCAGAAATCAGAACCCATCTTACAAGGTGTCCAAGTGTATCATGTGGCGTTGAAAGATGAATAATAATAATGATAGATTGGTTGAATAGATGGGATAGATTGAGTTTTCTCACAATAAACTTGTAGTGTCTCTGAGACCAATCCTTTGGACAAATTGGGGGGAAAAAACAGTTCATTTTATGGGAGGATTAAACAATTTTCATTTTAAAGCTATATGAATACAGATAAGAGTTCCATATACTGTTGCTTTGTATGCATAAGTCCCAGTTCTTGCTGTTTGCATGCTAAGTGCCCTTAAAGCTGCCCAACTTTGTTGACACACATATTGATTCCTTTCCTTGAAAGATTATCAACTACCCCAGACTCGTTTTAATCTGCTCTTCCCATTAACACATGCTAATAAGCTCTGCCTTCTATCAGACAGCCCAGAACCCTGCAAAGCCAGATTGCTCTGAAACTGCAGTGTATCTCTCCATGCTGTGTGCTGTACAAGTCTTTGTAGAGAGAATTTGCAGAGGCTCACAAATATCACAGTAAGCCGAGATTTCCTTCAGAAGTGTGTATGGAGAGTTTTTGTTTAGCACATTTTTGTTTAGCACATTTGGGTTGGTTTGCATCCACTTTATTGTAGTGGATGTATGAGCTTATATTGTGTTGGATCAGACTTACAGTCGCATGAAGCCTCCCCCTCTTGTTCATGGCTAGAAATCGGCTGCTAAAAACCCCTCTGATCCCTATGACCCCCTGAGACACGGCAAACAGCTCCAGCACACCTACAGATGGAAAAAAACCACAACGATTGCAGTGACGGCTGATGACCTTTATGTCTTAAAAGTCAAAGGTCAAACAATGGCTATGTTCACACAACAGCACAATATAGTTGTCAGTCCTATTTGGAGTAATACATACGGTTCTGTCCATAATGAAAGAGAGTGAAAACTGCATTCTATAACCAAAGTGCCTTCCTTAAATTTTCAAGAGTCACAACGGAATTTATGTGGTAATATGTGGTAGTTGTCTGCCATGTCATTGATTATTATTATTTATTATACAACAGTTCTTTCTGGTCTTTGAATCTGATTGGCTGAGAGCCTTTTCCAGCGGTGTAATATTCTAATGATAACAGAACTCCGACCATTTCACTGTTTTTATCACTCTGCTTCCAGTATTTCTCACAGCGAGAAATAATACTGTTTTGTCACAGAATATAGTTTTAACAGTTTTTTTAGGTGAGAATGTAGTGGTATAGACTTTTTAGACTAGATTTGTGGTTTGTTAATAAAGATAATGTCTAATTGAACATTTGCTTCGACGTTTTCAGAGATGTGAGCTCCAGGACGTCAGTGGCTGTTCAGCACACATGAACATGCTGAGAGCAGCCTTACCTCGGCCAGTTCTTCTGGACTTTGCCGCCAGGTTGTTAAACATGAGAAATAATTTGTTTTGGGTAAATCTAACAGGCAGTCCTTGGTCTCATTAATCTATTATTTGTTCCAGAGCAAACAGTTTTGGCTGAGGGCAAAGTCTCATAATGTTATGTTTTATATAACTTCAATGCTGTATATCAGAGCACGGCCTTTGCACTTTTGACTGAATTGCCTAGCAACTTTATGATGGCTGTTGTTGTTGTTTATTGTTGTTGTTGTTTATTATTACTGTCTTTATGAGAGAGTCAGCGGTAAAGACTTGTATACTGAAAGAGACTGAAACAGGGTTGTAAACAAGAAAGTAATTTTTACTTTCAACAACATCCTGTTAGACACAGCCAACAAATGCAGTGAGCAGTGCTGTCATTGGAAATCACCCTTAACAGATGAAAGGACAGTACAACAAAGATATTGCTTTCCTCAGCGCACATTCAAACTAATGTTTTATTGTGAATATGAGATTGAGCTGAAGAATAAATGCTGTATCAGATGCAGGTAATCACACTCGCTCAGTCCATCTCTCTCTCTCTCTCATAATACTCTACTCCACATAATACAGCTTTAAATACAGTGATACAATAAGCTTTTAATGAAGCAACTCAACTTTCCTTCGTTACTAGTTCCTTCGTTACTAGCTGTTAAAATGTCAAAGATTTGAATCTGTGGCGGAAGGAAGTAGTTCCGCACAAAAGAGGGTTTTTAAAGACACTCCGTTTGTTGTCTCTTTTTTATTTACACACTTGTGCCGTCGAACTGTTGTATAAATGCAATATCACATTCATAGCCTGCAATATGGCTGTATATCAGCACGCTGTGATTACCTACGGCTAATTCACAGCCATGCTGATATACAGCCATATCGCACTGCCACTTGTGTGATATTGCTTATATATCATCACTTATGTCACCCTCTCTCATGTTATAAAAGTGGCAGAAAATAAGGGTATTGTATGCTTGGAAAGTTTTTGGGCAGAGAATGAATAAAATAAGTAAGTGAGTAAATAAATAAATAAATAGATCAATAAGAACTAGAGTTTTTAACTCTATATTTGGCAGGTCAAACACCAGGAGATGTTACACAGAAAATACAGGTGCATCTCAATAAATAAGAATGCCATGGAAAAGTTCATTTATTTCAGTAATTCAACTCAAATTGTGAAACTCGTGTATTAAATAAATTCAATGCACACAGACTGAAGTAGTTTAAGTCTTTTGAACCAACCTGAGAGACCATTTTGAAGGCCCAGGAAACCTTTGCAGGTGTTTTGAGTTGATTAGCTGATTGGCATGTCACCATATTCTAATTTGTTGAGATAGTGAATTGGTGGGTTTTTGTTAAATGTGAGCCAAAATCATCACAATTAAAAGAACCAAAGACTTAAACTACTTCAGTCTGTGTGCACTGAATTTATTTAATACACGAGTTTCACAATTTGAGTTGAATTACTGAAATAAATGAACTTTTCCACGACATTCTAATTTATTGAGATGCACCTGTAGTTTAGAAAAACATTAGGCCTACACAGGGACGCGGGAAGTAGGGGTGCTGAGGGGGCTGCAGCACCCCCTGTTTTCACATGGTTGCAAATGCAACGGCAAGTTTGTTCATTTACATTTATTCAGTTTTAGCATTTAATAATTTATTTGTAATGATCTCTGAAATATAAATTGTAAGTGGGCTATAACAAACCCATGTTTATCTTTATAAACATGATTAATTTTACTTGTGATGTTTTCGGGATGATTAGCCTAATCCTCATGAACACGTGACACTGGCGCGTGGTATCTAGTGATGGGAAGTTCGGATCATTTTACCGACTCGGACCTTTGAGTCTCGTTCAGCAAAATGAACGAATCTTTTTTCGAGTCATTTCATTCATTTTAGCAAAATATAATTAAAATGTTACGTGTTACTTCCCTAATACGTCTACTACTTACGCAAACGTTGATCACACTACAAACAATACAAAACTGCTATAAGAAACAGAAAAGATTAATTCATTGTTTACCTGGGTCTTCAGTCTATGATTAGCTCACCTCACCTCTTATCTGACAAGTCTTCGGGTTTGGGCTTATGGGGCTGTCATGTGATGAATGAACGACTCAAACCCGAAGACTCGAGAGATGAACTAATCAATTCTCTTTCCGGCTCAGACTGCATTGGTTATAGCTTATGGGGCTGTCACGTGACGAACAAACGACTCGGAGAAACCCGAAGACTCGAACCAGGTGAACTACTTGACTAATTCCAGTACAGAACCTATAGGATGTTACGCATGCGCGACTGAACGAATCACTCCCCAAGACGACTCGTTCTTCCCGAGTCACATTAAAGATTCGTTCAAAATCGACCCAACACTAGTGATATCAGACATGAACTATACAGAATGCGAACAATATTAACTTTAATACAAGGAGATAATGGCGCAAAAGCGAATTTCAGATTTTTTAAAATTCCCATACCAGCAAAAACTTTCCAAAATACGCATCCAACACCAGCCCCAGCACGAGCACCGACGTAAGTGAACCAGCTCCAGCACGAACATGGGCACAAGTAAGCCTAGCGGACCCAGCCCAACCCCCAAGATTGATCAGCTACTATCGATCATTTAAAAAATGCGATATGCAGTCAAATTTCCCAGTGTGTATGCCACTTAAACGAGTGTTCATATCGATGCACTTGTAGTGCTTTGTGGACTTGTCAAATGAGGTGAGCCCCCCTCCCCGCCCCCCTTTCACCCAACACGGACACACACAGCACCCCCAACCCGAAAACATCTTCCCGCTCCCCTGGGCCTACATTCTTAAAGACACAATATAAAATATTGATATTATCTCTTGTGTCCTATGACATTTTGGTTACAAGCATTATTCAATGCCATAGCAGATAAGAGAACTGAGTTCAGTAACCAGTTCATACACAAACATTATTCTAGCCACTCCTGTCTGCAGGTGTATGTACACGACATACAATGAGAGTCATATCAGGTAATAAGTACATTTATTCCCAAACATGTGAACACTGTTTTTTCTTCTTCTTTTATATTAGACAGGATATTAAATGCTTTTATATGAACAGTAAGTCAAGAATAGAGAAAGCACTGCAACACGTACTGTAAATCACACTAACATCATTAAAAAAAACATCCACCCAGAAAAATGAATGTGACTTCCCAATGCCAGTCCTATAAGACTTGGGTGCACTTCATTTAGCTTGTGTGTAATTATACAGATTTCATAGGGTCCAGAAATAAGCTTTTTACTGATTTTATAGAGCCCATTTGTTACCACTGTTAATTTTTTGTATATATATTTTGAGGTGGTTTCACATAAGTGAACTATATTCTATATCCCCATAAGAGTTGACTGCTTAATATAAAAACTGACTGGCATTTGGATATAGCATCCATCTTTTTAATATTTAAGACATTAATACTATTGGTCATTACTGTTTGTTGATATTGAAAATGAGATTGGTTATAGGCTGCATTCTTTCAGAGAGATGTTTCAGGTCAATGATGTTTGCTTTCTAAACATTCTGTCTGGCATATGGACTTAACACCCACAGCCAAACTCAAAGTCCTTTTTTACTTTAATCTAATTTTGATCATCTGTTTGACAGTAGACCCTCTAAATAGACCTAGTACTACGGTATGTGTACCGAGCAATTCAACCATTAACAGAAATCTAGTGCATGGCATGTTAATGATGCCACTCACTCCAGCTTTCAGCTCCCTAGCATTCTGAACTCAGCTGCTGCACCTGTTCCCATACCTGTAAATAAACATCCGCTCTAAACAAGAGACTCCAAGCAGAGGATGTACTAGTTTATCATTCAATCAGTCTGGAACGAGTTATTTAAGCCAGTACATTTTTGCACAGCTCATCAATAAGATTATGTCTATGTGACTTGGAAGGACCTTCTCTATTATGCAAAACTGTTTAAACATACATGCCATTAAAGCATTTTAATGAGTCTATTTGGTCATTTGAATAACTTATAGGCATTTTGAATGTAAATTGGCACAATTTCATTCGTAATGAGTATTAAGTTTATTTCCATCAGAAAATTATAATCTAAGTAGTCTGCAGCCATACCAAGTATGAAAAAGGATCAATCAGTCACTAATTTGAATTTCGCTCTCCACATGTCCGTAAAGATTGGTAAATGATAACTTACTTAACGGATTAGGTTCGTGACTCCCGTTGACTCTTCCATCGGGGTGAATCTGAAGGTGGAAACCTATTCCAACTCTACAGTACAGTCTTCCAGTCCTGCGTCCTGATACGCGCCCTTCCGCGACAAGTTGGTGCTCCAAATACGCGCGTTCAGATCCCGTAAGCACTGCAGAGCGAGACAACTGAAAGAGGAGTAAAAGCAGGAGAGGAACGTTCATTCTTTCCAGAGAGCTGTCTGTGAGCGTGCTAGGCCACTGCCAGCATTTTGCTGCTGTTCCAGCGCTCTGAGGTAACTCGCTGTTCCACTGGTGGGCATTACCCTCGGCTGCAGGAGCTGGAGCAGATCTGCTGGCAAAGAGATATTTATATCACAAATGATCTCACTGCTTGATGCGTGCCTGAGATGTGCAGGATGCTCTCTCTCATCCTCAATTTATATCGGACGAAACATTCAAGCCGTCCTGAGATTTATGTCGTTGGAGATGTACTGAAGCTCCAAACAGCGTGTCTTTGACCAGAGACAGGAATGTGCAGTTATATATATATATATATATATATATATATATATATATATATATATATATATATATATATATATATTTTTAATTTAATACATGGGTCAGTGAAAATCAGTGATATTGGAGGTCATAAAAAAAGATGTTCTTTAGGAATCTAGATTAAAACACACGTGGCAAGTTCTTAAAATGTTAGATTTAGTCGTGTTTTCAAAAGTATTTGTCGTTTTGGAAAACGTTTATATTAGTATAGCTCCAGAAAAATGTATTTAATGTCAAGTGGTGTAACCATGATAAAGTATAAAGTACGGACTACATTTCTTTCAAATTGTACGTGATTGTACTTTTTTTCTTTCTTTCTTTTTTTTCAAACAAGTTTTCACATATTTTCCAGGGGGGTTTACAAATCTATCATACATTTTTTTTTAGTTAATATCAAGAGGTTTTGGTAGGCTACTCCATTTGACCTCAGCAAAACGTATCTTTTCATAAAAAGGTAAAATAATGATAATAAGGTCATATATATCCTGTAAATATTTTTTTATATTTTTTTGTAGACTTGACCTTGACATACAGTCTTGTGGGTGTACTTTTTTGTTTCATGACAAAAGTGGCCTCCTGCGTTTTGGTTGTAGGACTATACAAACGTTATAGTCCTATTGCAAAATCTCTTCACTGCTTTTTTATGAATAATAAATTATTTCGCGATTTTTGTAATAAAATATAATACTGTTTTGCACAGATACCACCTAGATATATTTTACTTTAAACCCCACATAACAAATCTAAATGACTTTTAATAGCCTACTGCAAACATGTTTATCATAAGAGGTGTGTTCAAGTCTTTTTAAACAAATTCGATTTTTTTAATAAGCTCTATGTATTTCTGAATAAATTGATCAGAGAAAAGAGCTTCACGTCACGTAAATGATTAAATAATACAGACTCCTTCTGCATTTTACGCACGAGGGAACATGTACAGTTGGGTGGACAAGCAAATCGTGGAAGTTGAGTGGAAGTCGTGGCCTAATGGTTAGAGAGTCGGACTCATAACCCAAAGGTTGTGGGTTCAAGTCTCGTACCGGCAGGGATTGTAGGGGGGGGGGGTGAATGTACAGCGGTCTCTCCCCCCCCCTCCATACCC
>NW_015505496.1:1319593-1345236 GCF_001515645.1 Sinocyclocheilus grahami
CCCCAACTGCTCCCCGGGCGCCGCAGCATAAATGGCTGCCCACTGCTCCGGGTGTGTGTTCACGGTGTGTGTGTGTTCACTGCTGTGTGTGTGCACTTTGGATGGGTAAATGCAGTGCACTAATTCCGAGTATGGGTCACCATACTTGGCCACATGTCACTTCATGTCATGTCATGTCAAATCATTTATGGCTGTAAAAGAAGCGATTGCCGAAGCTGTCTATTTAGAATGCTTAGTGGTGCTCAGGTATGTTTTGCTCATCCTCGCGCACAAACGTGTCTATCACAGGGAGTTGCATTAATGTGAGAGGTTCTTAGCACTGATTCTTTCTGGGACAAGCAGGCAACAATAATTAAAATATACAACTATAACATTCATGTTGGAAAGAGGACCTTGAGGATGAAGACTGACTTAAATGTATTTATAAATATCCAGTGTTGACAAAAAGTAGGTACACAGCTGTGAAATCTTACAAAAAAGTATATAAAGGTATATTTTCTAACAAATAAATAAAATAAAAATTATGTCAGTCAGAACATAGTATTAAAGGGGTCATATGATGCTGCTAATAAGAACATTATTTTGTGTATTTGGTGTAATGAAATGTGTTTATGCGGTTTAAGTTTAAAAAAACACATTATTTTCCACATACTGTACATTATTTTTTCTCCTCTATGCCCCACCTTTCTGAAACGCGTCGATTTTTACAAAGCTCATCCAGAACAGCCGGCATTGTAGTCTAATCTACCAGGATCAGGAAACAGTCCTCCATAAAATGTGCTGCACACATCTGAATATTTGGGTTGAACTGTTCTGGAACAGTGTTGTGAGTAAAACTTAACCACTGATTTCTAGTCCTGTCCTCTTTTGGAAGGCCAAACAAAGTAGTTTCGCTTTCACAACAAAATAGCGTCACACACCACGGCCTTGAGTGAGTGGAGGCCTGCGGGCTAGAGTGAGGCTTGCGGCAACCACATGTGACGACCCCGGGCTGGACTCCGCTTGGTCCACGGTGAAAGCCGATCCGGCGATCCACAGCGCGAAGTTGATGTATTTCCTCAGCGACCAGCACGGATAATCTCTAGGTATGACGAAGTGGATATCGTCCTCTTTTGGAAGGCCATCCAAAGTAGTTTTGCTTTCACAACAAAATAGCGTCACACACCACGGCCTTGAGTGAGTGGAGGCCTGCGGGCTAGAGTGAGGCTTGCGGCAACCACATGACGACCCCGGGCTGGACTCCGCTTGGTCCACGGTGAAAGCCGATCCGGCGATCCACAGCGCGAAGTTGATGTATTTCCTCAGCGACCAGCACGGATAATCTCTAGGTATGACGAAGTGGATATCGTCCTCTTTTGGAAGGCCAACCAAAGTAGTTTCGCTTTCACAACGAAACACACAGTGTCCCCACGACATGGCGGCAGCAGCAACAACAATACTACAGCAGAATAAAAGTTACGCCTTCTTTCTTTGCGTGAGCATTTGGGTGACTTTATGCAAATCTTCCCACATCGTGACGTAGATATGTGGGAGCATGTTAGAACGAGCCGTTTTAGGAGGGCATGGTTGACTCTGAACTTTTATAAAGAATATCTCTTTGGATTTGAGACAGTATTTGTAACTTTACAGATATTCTTTATGCACCAAGAGCTTGTAACACTTCAAAGATAAAGGAAAAATTGAAATCGCATCATATGACCCCTTTAATGTTTCTTTTAAAGAACTTTATTTCTGTTTTTCAATGTAATAATTTCAGTGACAATGCATTATCACTGTAGTGATCATCTTTCATTAATTTTAATGTGGGAAATGTTGTTATTTTAAAAACTAATGGAAGGTAGAATTGTTAGAACGTTTTGGCTCAACATAAGATTCAGCATGAGGCTTTCAGGAATGAGTTACAGGAATAGTTCACTGAAAAGTGGGGTGTTTGTACTCTTTGCGAATAGGCACAATGCCAAACTATGTGTTACATGGATTAATTTAATGTAGCACATGTTAATGACAACACAGAATGAAACTAAATGTATTATTTAAATGAACAGTATGTTACAGTTTCATTAGGACCTTTGAAAGCCTCTCAATTTTTTCCTTATTATTCCTCTATTAATCAAACAATAGTGGTGTCCAGGCCAGTTGTTTCAGTACAGCTACCTGCTGAGCGAAAAGCAACACTACATATTTTCTGCATAAAGGACAGCACAGTGGGAATTCCATGTTATTTTTAAAATGTCCGAAACATATGAATTTCAACCATCTACACACAATATTGTGTTATTGATAGTTATATGTGAGATTAACAGCAACATGCCTGTACAAAACCTGCAGGAAGTCTTTTCAGTTTTATATATACACATGTACACCTAGATCACAAGATCACTGAGGTTTTAAGATATATAAACACTCACACACTCACATAAATAGTGTTATATTGTCAAATTTAATGTATTCATTAATATAGCATTTGAAGATACTGTGAACTAATTAAGCAATTAGTTTTGCAAACGGCATAAATATGCATGCTATATGCTCTTAATGCCTTATATGCATGAATTTGCTGGATCCTAGAGCATTTGTAGATTTTGCTTACAGCATCTTAAGTTACCTTTAAGATGTTATGGCAGCCTTCAGTAATTTGAAAGGAATGTGTCCTGAAAACCTTACAGTCTTAATCACTAGATAAATGACTGAGGCATGGAGGTCTGTGATGTCTTTGTTTCACTTGCTGTACAACATGGATTGATCACTTTAATGTAAACAGTGCAGAACTGTTTACCTCCCAAATTGTAAAGGCCATTTGTTTGTGTTGGACCCTCCAGAAACTGCAGTGAGGTAATACACCAGATGAGTATAAACACTGATGATCCTGATTGATTCATCAACGATCCTGGCTTTTAACAACTTTGTAGTATCATGCAGGATTTTCTTTCTTGGGGAAGAGATCATTATCTGTGAATTAAGCTGTTGAGTAACAGGGGAGGAGATGAGTTTCAGGTACTGCCATGAATGACGACATCTGGACTGTGTTAAGACTGACATATTTAAAGATTACTACTCAATAATTTTGTCTGTTGGTTGATGGTTGTTAGCTCACATGCTTTGGCAATAACGTTGTACTGTTGTTATGGAGTCTCCTTCTTGATAGATGATGCTTTTAGAAGCTATATCAAATGTAGAGTATATGTAACTGCAAAATATTTTTATAAGCAAATTTCACATGACTTGTATGTTTTGTATATTTTATCATATAATGTGGAAGTTAATTTGTACAAATAGGAAAAATGATTTTATAATGCATTTGGGGAAGTATTTACATGTAAAGGATGAAAACTTCTTCCAGGGTTTCTGCGGGTCTTAAAAAAAGTCTTCATTCACATTTCCAAATATTAAGGCCTTAAATATGTCTTAATAGGTGTGGAAAGTCTTAAATTCATAATGTCATGGCATGAAATGTTGCATGCACAGCAAAAATATAAATAAATAACTTCCTTAGTATTTCATCCTGTTTTCCAGTACAAATATCTAAACACTTGAGATGCAAAAAGATATGAAGTCTTGTTTTCTGAGAAACTGAGCAAAATTCTGTGAGTTTATACTTAAAACAAAACTAAACAAAAAATGTTAATAGGGTGTGAAAACTTGTTTTCACTTTGGAGTGAGATGAATTAAGTTCTGAGGCCATTGGCAGATATTTGTTCTTGTTTTAATCATAAACTTACTTCATTTAGAAAAATATATCTGAAAACAAGCCGACTTCTTAAGTCATTTTGCTTCTCAGGTAAATGTAGCTTGATTTGTGACCATGGACCACAAATGGTAAATATTTTGAAATTGAGATTTATACATCATCTGAAAGCTGAATAAATACGCTTTCCATTGGTGTATGCTCTGATAGCACAGGACAATATTTGGCCGAGATACAACTATTTGAATATCTGGAATCTGAGGGTGCAAAAAAAAAATCATAATTTTGAGAAAATCGCCTTTAAATTTGTCCAAATGAAGTTCTTAGCAATGCATATTACTAATCAAAAATTTAGTTTTGATATATTTACGGTAGGAAATTTATAAAATATATTCATAGAACATGATCTTTGCTTAATATCCTAATGATTTTTGGCATAAAAGAAAAATCAATCATTTTGACCCATACGATGTATTGTTGGATATTGCTACAAATATACCCCAGCGACTTATGACTGGTTTGGTGGTCCAGGGTCACATTTAAGAATCTTTTTGACATTTTCACTGGAAAGCAAACCACAATTACTGAGGAAGATTTGTGGTCCCTTCAATTAATTCCTTAAATTGTCTTAACTTTGTCTTGAAAATATCTTTAAAACGATTAAAATCTACATTCATAAAACCTGCAGAAACCCGGTTCTGAAATAGAAAGCTGTTTTCTCATTTTTCTTTACGGGTGACTAGTGTTATTTTACAAGCCCTTTTACAGCCGCTGATTTGGGAATCACAGATATTTATTTTTAAGGGAATTTCCATGTGCTTGAGGGTGTTTCTCTGATTATTTGTGTAGATTTCACTATTTAAATAACAATCAAGTTATGTATGTGTATGTGTTTTGACCCCTGAACCACTTTCTCAACCTTAGTCCTTTGCAAACGTGCCCACAGTCATCTGAAACATTCCACCGCGGCAAGGCGGACCAGGAGAGAAGGTTTTTACTCTCAATCTAGAGGTTTCCTCAAACCAGAGACCCATTTTTTGAGCTGTACTCTAAGGGTCAAAGATTCTCACCCTATTCCCTCCTCCCATTCCTGAGAGTTGGAGCATGAGGCGACATGAAAATGGCCACGCATAGCAAACATGTCTTTTCAAAACAGCCCACGGATCAGCCAAGCATTTAATCTATAATAGATCTAAACATTTGCTTTGGACAAAGCAGTCTCCCATTCATTTGTGAGGATGCCAGTGCTGTGTTTTTGCAAAGTGACCGAGGGCATTTGGTGAGGAACAAAGAAGCACCTGTTCAGTTGTTACAGACAGAGCTGCCTGTCAGTGAGCAGTGAAATCGCTGACGATCGCTGTCAGTGTAGCCATCAGTACTGACAGATTAGGCAAGATAAAAACAAGCAGGGTAAACTCTACCTCCCCCTCCATAGACAGAGGTAAATAAAAGGTTACCAGTGTACTTTCAGTGAGTGTCATCTGTGAAATTTGCCTTTATGTGTAATCTGTAACTGCAGCATTTAATTATGGATAATTAAATCCCTCACCTTTCTAATACATATAGAGGCTGTTCAATGAGTTGGTGTAATTGTAATATATATTAATCTTACACAATAATGTACTATTTAAAATGTTTATAAATTTTAATGTATTTTATTATATATATATATGTGTGTGTGTGTGTGTGTGTGTGTGTGTGTGTGTGTGTGTTTATATATATAGGTATGTGTGTATGTGTTTACTATATAATGTATATATACCTGACCATATTTTGACCATATAAGTGTTATATGACTTTATCAAGATGAATTTGTTCTGACACAGTTTAACTCTGAGTTCTTGTCATATTGTATTACCATTTTCTAAATCTACCTCCCCCTCCATAGACAGAGGTAAATAAAAGGTTACCAGTGTACTTTTAAAAAGTTTCAGTGAGTGTCATCTGTGAAATTTGCCTTTATGTGTAATCTGTAACTGCAGCATTTAATTATGGATAATTAAATCCCTCACCTTTCTAATACATATAGAGGCTGTTCAATGAGTTGGTGTAATTGTAATATATATTAATTTTACACAATAATGTACTATTTAAAATGTTTATAAATTTTAATGTATTTTATTATATATATATGTGTGTGTGTGTGTGTGTGAGTGTGTGTG
This sequence comes from Sinocyclocheilus grahami, assembly GCF_001515645.1. Lineage (NCBI taxonomy): Eukaryota > Metazoa > Chordata > Actinopteri > Cypriniformes > Cyprinidae > Sinocyclocheilus > Sinocyclocheilus grahami. The sequence continues at coordinate 1,325,441 of NW_015505496.1, forward strand.
TGTGTGTGTGTGTATATATATATAGGTATGTGTGTATGTTTACTATATAATGTATATATACCTGACCATATTTTGACCATATAAGTGTTATATGACTTTATCAAGATGAATTTGTTCTGACACAGTTTAACTCTGAGTTCTTGTCATATTGTATTACCATTTTCTAAACTATAGCGAATAAACTGTGATAATGTGTGAAATGTTATAGGTGTCTGAATACATTTTGGTTTGATTGTATGTTAGTATAATAAATTATTGTAATGTGTAATATTTTAAATTGTTCCGACATTTATTTATATACACTGTACATTGTTATGCATGAGAAATAGACATTGCAGTTATAGCACAACACAAGTATATATTCTATATATTTTTCTAAAAAAAAAAAACAATCCTTTTTTTCTGAAGGTCTAAAATGCAGAACAGTTTGATATGTTCACATTATAATAAGAAATTTTACCCCCCAGAAAATTAGTTTTTTCAACAGTATGCATTGATGTGAGCTGAGACATCCTCCACCTCATCTTTGAGTTTATTCAGCGACAGCCTTTTTCTAATATATTTTCCACATCTACACTGTAAAAAAAATGTATGGTAAAAAAACGGCAGCTGTGGTTGCCGGAATTTTACCATAAAAAATAGAGTAGCAACATTTTAGGTTTTACGGTTTTGACTTAAATTTACAGTTAAATACCATAATTTAATTAACTGATATAATGTTAATATGCCAACCTTATTGAAGTACTGAAATCTGTTTTGTACCTTTGTAATACACTGATTATTACTGAATAATAAACTGAATTAATGTAATAAACATTCATTTAACAACATTAGGTGTAGCACACAACCCTAATATACAAGACACATGAAACTGAATTAATGCAATAAACATTAGGTGTAGCACACAACCCTAATATACAAAACTGATTAGAAAAAAACTAAGAAGAAACATAGTTATTTCAACAAAAAAACATCCAATTTGAAATGTAACGCAGGGAATTCTGGGAATGTCAATTTACGGTTATTCACTGTAAATTATATGGTCTTTTTCACTTTCAAATACAGTATACTAGCGTAAAATTAATGTCCAATACATGTAATGTCCAATACAGTTTTTTACCGTATATAGTAGGGGAATTTACCATTAACCATTTAACAGGTTTTTACTAATAAACATTCATTTAACAACATTAGGTGTAGCACACAACCCTAATATACAAAACTGATTAGAAAAAAACTAAGAAGAAACATAGTTATTTCAACAAAAAAACATCAAATTTGAAATGTAACGCAGGGAATTCTGGGAATGTCAATTTACGGTTATTCACTGTAAATTATATGGTCTTTTTCAATTTCAAATACAGTATACTAGCGTAAAATTAATGTCCAACACATGTAATGTCCAATACAGTTTTTTACCGTATATAGTAGGGGAATTTACCATTAACCATTTAACAGGTTTTTACTGTAGCATTTTTACAGTCCTTTACCATTAAATTCACAGTCATTTTTTACAGTGTACCTCTCTCTGTGCTCTATGCATCTTGCTTTGAGTGCCAGGCTTTTGCTCCAGCCTCCATTCCTTCAGGTCATAGCTGAGGCTACGGAAATTGCTAGACTCTCTGATGTAGACTGCTATCCCTCTTCTGGACTAGAGAAATGCATCTTTTGAAGCCTTCCCATCCTCCCCCCTCTTTTCCCTCTCTAGTCCTTATTCCTATCTAGTAAAACCAACAAACAGTCACCATTTCCTCCCTCTCACCAATCAACAGGGAGTTTCATGTGCACTTCCTGTGGCATAAATCCACCTTCAGGCTTACCTGACTACTCTGGCTCAGGGCGAAGTAATCAGAGCTGGACACTCGAAATGCCTGCACAGCGCTGAAAGATTAGTTAGTTTTACAGTGGATTTTCGAAGGCCTATATATTACCGCTTGCACTTAAAGCAGCCTCTCTCTGAGAGCAGCACCCTGTGCACTAACAAATGACCCAGAGCAAGAAACAACAACAAACCTGCTGGTAGTCAAGATAAAATGTGTGACCTGTACACTGTCTTAGTAAAGCATACAGCTTGTTCCTGTTGATGACATATAAATCATAGCCTGACCAGCAACAGCAATGGTGCTGGTGTCTGTATTTACGGTGCATGAATGACTGGTACATCTTTTATGCGGTTGCATAATTTATGTTCAATTGCGGTTCACCCTATAGCATTAGCAGAGCGAACAACAGCTGTGTCTGACATTGTTAGCGGCTGAGCTTCTGACACCTGCGTGCTCAGTATAACTGTAACTATGGAATGTGAACAAGCGCTTTGCTTTGATTTCATATGCATGCAAAAATCTACTTCTAAAAAAAGTGGATCCATAAGCATCAAAGATACAGTTACATTAGAAATCCATTCACTAAATATCAGTGTATCAGTCATTAAAACTTTAAAATTTCACAATGTTACTTTTCATTTCTTTCTATCTTTTTTTATCGTCGAAAGAACTACTTAAATGGATAGTTCACCCAAAAATGAAAATGCTGTCATTTACTTCTGTTGTCGACTTTCTTTCTACTGTGGAAGACAAAAGAAGATATTTTAAAGAACAGTTTTTGTCCAGAAAGTAAAAATGTGGTCCTTCAATACATCAGAAAAACTAAAAAAAAAAAAAAATTCTTCTTGTGTGTTCCACATAAAGTCATATAGATTTGGGACACCGTGAGTGTAATTTTTTTTTTTTAATGAATTTTCTTTTTCGAGTGAACTATCCCTTAAACATAAAAAGTGTGTTTGATATTACAGTATATGATTGTTGGTTAAAATACCCTAGAAAAAAATATATTTAATGTATACTGTATAAGCAAGAAAAGAGAGTCAGCAGAAGAGGCCTAAATCAATTGATAATCTGTTTCTCTTTACTTGAATATTTTGTGTATGACCCATGAAGGACAGGAGTTTGAAGAGGAGAGACAGGTGCAGCTTAAATACTCGCCTGCTCTCAGATCTGTCTATTACTCTCGGCAATGTTTAGAATAGATATTTTAAAGAACAGTTTTTGTCCAGAAAGTAAAAATGTGGTCCTTCAATACATAAGAAAAACTTTAAAAAAAAAAAAATCTTCTTGTGTGTTCCACATAAAGTCATATAGATTTGGGACACCGTGAGAGTAATTTTTTTTTTTTTATGAATTTTCTTTTTCGAGTGAACTATCCCTTAAACATAAAAAGTGTGTTTGATATTACAGTATATGATTGTTGGTTAAAATACCCTAGAAAAAAATATATTTAATGTATACTGTATAAGCAAGAAAAGAGAGTCAGCAGAAGAGGCCTAAATCAATTGATAATCTGTTTCTCTTTACTTGAATATTTTGTGTATGACCCATGAAGGACAGGAGTTTGAAGAGGAGAGACAGGTGCAGCTTAAATACTCGCCTGCTCTCAGATCTGTCTATTACTCTCGGCAATGTTTAGAATATGCAAGGCAGACGCACAGAAGACAGGTACAAACAGTTGAGGAGGACAGAGAGCACGCTAAGTGCAAAAGCATGTCTATAAAGCAGATCTGTTCATCTTTGAAGTCTACGCTAAGTGTAAATTTGTCCATGTCAGCGCGGAGGAAGATTGAATGTGTGGTGCTTTAAAATAACTTAAGCAGCCTGTTTTTCATATAGATAGATGCAACCAATTGTAGGCAATGATACAATCATAGCTAATCCACTGAATAAACAGGCTTTTTAAAATGGAATAACAAACTGTTCAAGACAATTTAGAGGTTCAAATAAACACATCTCGCCTGCTCTCAGATCTGTCTATTACTCTCGGCAATGTTTAGAATATGCAAGGAAGACGCACAGAAGACAGGTACAAACAGTTGAGGAGGACAGAGAGCACGCTAAGTGCAAAAGCATGTCTATAAAGCAGATCTGTTCATCTTTGAAGTGTACGCTAAGTGTAAATTTGTCCATGTCAGCGCGGAGGAAGATTGAATGTGTGGTGCTTTAAAATAACTTAAGCAGCCTGTTTTTCATATAGATAGATGCAACCAATTGTAGGCAATGATACAATCATAGCTAATCCACTGAATAAACAGGCTTTTTAAAATGGAATAACAAACTGTTCAAGACAATTTAGAGGTTCAAATAAACACATATATTATTGATGTTAATTACACTGCATTCTGGAATATTTGACTCTTGACTGGTCCATTGTGGCATTCTGTCGTCTAATGTTTCAGAATATTCACTGTTGTCCATTGCTATGCTGAGTATCAGACCACTCATGAACTTTCATCTGTCTCATATCAAACCACTGGCTCATTTAATAAAATATAAAATATAGTTTGCATGGAACGGATCTTGCCGTTGTCCTTCCATCCCTATTGTGAATTGTATCTTAGTGAAACAGCATCTCAAAAGAGAAAAAATGTAGGCCCAATGTGTCCACTGGGAATCATTTGGATTGTTGGATAGTTGTTGTTTGCTAAATTGCTCTGATCTCATATCTATTGAGTGACAGATTGCTGCTAGATGGGAAGGAAGAGGGAGAGTTAATGGTTTTTTTAAATTTATCAACAATTACAAGGGAACATGATTAAAAAAAGAATGATGTGCATGGATAAATCATTTATAATAAACGTTGCAATATTTCAATAAAAAACAAAAACAAGAATTGCCCATTTTGATTTCTTGGTGAGATTAATATTACTGTAATATTGTTGCAGTGTTTGTCTTGTTGTAAATCGTAAATCGTCAGTTATAAATCACACATTTGGCTTTCTCATGCTTCTCGTCATGATCTCGGATGTCACCGCATCGTTAGTGTGAATAATCTATAATTACCTCGCTCATATACATACTGTTTGAGTTCGGTGTGTTTCACACAGATCTATTTTGATGCAAGGGCCTCATTGCCAAGATGTTACAGAACAACAGGAAGATGAAGGGAAGAGACAGATGCAGGGAAGAGCAGTTCACCATAGGGCACAATCACGCGTAAAATATGAGAAGCTGGCCAGCTAGGTTAGCCAAGTGTGACCACATTGGTCACATGTGAGAAGGGTATAAACTGAGCCTGACCGAGAGGTGCTGAGTGATACCGTGACAAATGTAACTAGAGCTTATGAAGGGATGATGACTCCAGTCACAAAACATGGGTCAGGCAATAAATATCTTCAGTAAGTATAAGGGACTATCATCATCTCCCAACCCATTACCTCATATTCTCGATTGAATACTTTGATCGATTTTTATGATTGGGTATAAGGTTTATATTTAGGTCAACTTTTTAAATTGATGTCACATTGAACCAAAGTTCAGCGCCTTCAAATAGTAGCCTATTTATTATTTCCCTCTTAATCAGAAGATCACTTTTTATTTTATATATACACAATTAAAATACAGTAACTAATTAATGTAACTACATTATTTTAACACTTTTTTTTCTTTTTAGTTATTTTACATTTAATTTAATTAAAAATAAGTAAATGATTTGGAGCTGGTTGAACTTTGGATTTGTTTACTCCTCCGTCGACCTTTAGGTGGCAGTCTAAGGCTCTGCAATAACAGGCAATCACAATTCATTTTTTTAAAAACTTGATTTGGTTGAATTTTTCATTATAGAAGCTTGGTGTCACTGTCGAGCTATTTTTACAGCTTGTAGCCTCCTCTCGGCTCCTTGGTTTTAAGCGCCACAGTGCAAGTTCTGATATTGATTTCTATTTGAACAAGACATATAAATGTAATATAAAGCTAATAAAACAATCATATTTGTTCCTGCAAGACATAATTGGTGAAGGGAAGAGAAAAGAAAATATACATTTTTAGAAAAAATGTCCTTCAACAGGTACATAATGATATGATAATTTGTAATTTTATTCAAACATAATTTAAAAAAATGTCTGTCAGATATTACTTTACATCTATAAATGACTGACTGTACAACTTTTTTTTCATGTGTATACTTTTAGTTTTTTTTAATCTTTGATAAATCTATATTATGCAAACACATCAAACTATATTTACTGAGTATTTAAACACAAACAACTGCTATTTTATTTAATAAATTTTTTTTAAATATTCGATCACTGTTGATCTTCAAAGTGTACCTTTACTTTTGGCTTGATTCTCAGCTTTTTGATGAGGTCAAAAATAAAAATCCTGTGAAAATGATTTCTATATAACGACAAGAGTGGAAGGAAATGTTTTTACTGCATATAGGCTATGTTAAGATAAAGCGCAGCTCGAATTGTGTTCGATTTTGCAAGAGACGTTTATTAAAAACATAGGCTATTACATTTACAAATTCGTTTACAGTTTTTCAACAGGCTGCGGAATAAACCAGACCGGTTAATTTTTTTTATTTCAGGCTACTTCGTATTTATTGCTCGAATAAAGTATAAGACACTGACGCGCCTAATAGCCTACAAAATAGGCTGAAATTGTGAAAATATGAAAAAATATTTTCTGCAAAGCGTTTAAATGACTATTTGTTTATTATGAGGATGCTAGGCTATTTCAAATGGACACGTCCGGCTTTCGATTGTAGGCTATTATCAAGACACAAATGCTTCAAGTTCACTTCATCCATAAAAAGCCTTAGTGTGAATTTTGCCCTTAATCCTTTCACGATCCTCTCCTTTTGTAGCTGTGAGGTCGCAGTCTCACTCATGAGAACCACACAAAGGACCCAATGAATATGCATTTCAACTAAATACTATAATAGACCCATGAATAAATGCGCATTTCTAAAATAGAGGAGACGAACCCATTGACCTCCTGGCTTCTGGCTAAAATTTATTGCGCATTTTTTTAAATCTACGGTCTTGTTGTTATTCCAACTTTATGACTTTATGATGTGCAGCCAGTTTCCCGGATTCAATGACTCTCGTCTACCATCTGCGAGCTTTGCATGTTGCGAGGATGCTGTTTGGGCACTGCATACAGCCCCATGTGTTACTAGCCTCCGGCTGATTTTATTGCAAAATTGTCATTACTCACCATGGTACTAGGATAAAATAATCCACAAAATGTCACAATTGCCGTCAGTATCTTCAAGTATGTGTTCAGCGGCTCCGATGAAGTCCGTGCAGTCAGTACATTTCCCCGTCTGTTGACAGTGACAGTGTTGCCGAGCGTCTTATGATTCGCGAGCGCAGAGAGGCGTGCAGATGGGGCCGATACACTGACTGAGTGGCACCCACATACACACTTTTTGTTTGCTGCACATAATCTGCCCAATGAGGCGTGACACGCTTCGTCTCCTCCCTTTAACTCCTCGGTCGCCGACAGTTAGCTATAGTAGATGCAGGGTGTCTATGCTGAAACACATTAACGTGCACTGCAGTCAATAAAACATATGCAAATTGGCAGAACATTTCATTATTCGGTTATATTTTAAAACAAAGACGTTTCACTTATTTGGGGGTTTTTCTTTTTAATTCATTTTAATGTTGTAATAATATTCAAAAGATGATGCCTATGCTATTTTTGATTGTATTCTGCACAGTGTTGTTACATTTATGGTCAAAAACTGCACGTTCTGGTTGCAGAGCTTTACTGTAAAAAAACAGGGGCGGTGTTGCATGCATTACGGGATGACTGTATATTTTAGGCTACAGTTCATAACTATATTATATCAACCTATGTGGGCTATCTTTTTGTTACTGTTAGCCTTGATAATAACACAGGTGAGGTGGCACGATGGAAGGTCACATGGTGACTTCTACTGTGGCCAATAATAACAAAGACAGAGCCCAGTATTACCCACACAAACACCATAACACGTGAGTAGTAAACATCAACTAAACAACATACAATGCAACAGTAAAAAACACTTAAACTCCAGTAACTTTTCAAATAAAATCCAAACAAATGTCCCTTCCAATTAATAATAAGGCTCAACATTTTAACAGTGTGTTACTATAAAAATATTTGTTTTGCTTTGATAAATACAACTTGTCTCCATATATTATACAGCAAAATAGAATACAATTGTATTACATATACTGTCTTTTAAAATACATTCAAATGCATTATTGTATTTTAAAACATAAAGCAACTAACCAATTAAAACAGAGACATGATGGTTTGAGCAGTGAATTTTGGGAATGCCCCTTCCAATTAATAATAAGGCTCAACATTTTAACAGTGTGTTACTATAAAAATATTTGTTTTGCTTTGATAAATACAACTTGTCTCCATATATTATACAGCAAAATAGAATACAATTGTATTTTACAGTAAAATTACATATACTGTCTTTTAAAATACATTCAAATGCATTATTGTATTTTAAAACATAAAGCAACTAACCAATTAAAACAGAGACATTTTCACTCTTTTTCTTTTAAAACAACTTTTTAAAGAAGTTTAGGAACATCATTTTTGAGACCTGTATATTTTATTAACGTGCCAATAAATAAATGGTCGACACTGAATTACTGTTCATTAAGTAGGTTATCTATGTCCCACAGCTTCCTCAAAATCACGGACGAGTCCTGTCTTCGCTTGGACTTTTGATTGTACAGACAACGTGTCGCCACTTGCAGCATGTTCCGCTCTAAATTATGTCGTTGCATTATAGCTATCATTACTTTTTCTCTCAGTGCTGGTTCGCCAACTGACAATTAGCAAATTGCTCTATTGATACTTCTCGGCATCTAGGGCGCTCTTTCGCTTTGCTGCAGCCTGAGATACGGCCCATGAGCGCGGAGGCTTGTCGCGTGCACACCTGCTGTGGCGCTCCATCTCTAGAGGAGAGAAGCACGAGAGCCCGCGTGCTCAACCTGACCTCAGCACGACTGGATTGTGATGTCTGTATTAACATCTGTGGAAGACAGCAGTGAGTATTCAGCCAGCCAAGTGCACACACCAGAGCTTCCTTAAACATATTGCGCCGGTATATACGCTACAGACACGCAGTGTTTTAACCGATATGGCGAAATGTTTTAAATATTAATCAGTCTGAAGATTTGATAAGCTCCTCAAATCAATAGATTTCTCTGTGGGGTCTGTTGGGTAGGTTCACAGAGCAACGGTCGCACTTAGTTCTTTTGGATGTCATCCAACTCATAACCTTGATCTAGAGAATTAATCAACTGTCATAATAGATAAGAGAGATTTAGATACCTTCTGCTGACTTATACATCTTTCTTGTGGTTTGTAACCTCTTATCAGAAGATAAATGTCGTGTTGCTGCCATATAAAGACCGTTTTGAAGGTTTTTGCAAAATAAATGAAAATCGTAAAGGTAATAAAGTGCATTTATTAATAATGAAATTAATAAATAAATAAAAGCGTTTAGTTTGTAAATGGGTCAGGGGAAGGTAAGCTGGTCAGGTGCATGGAAGAATCAAGAAAAAAATACATATTATTATTATAGTCTACTGTAAGATTTGGGCTATGATTCCTTGAGCACAAGTGGGTGATTGTGGTTACTTTAGTGCAAATGTAAAATGACATCATCAAGTAAGTCAAAATGAAAAAAAGAAAGAAACTGAAATAAATGTTGTACAAAAACGGTTTCTTCTTCAGCAATGCTGCATATAGTCTTCTTGTTGAGGACAACATCAACAATCCTCTTTTGTTGTATATGGCAAAGCATTAAAGACAATCTGTATAATGCACTTTAAATCATCTCAATGCATTTCTAATGAATCAGTATTAGCACCGAACACAGTTTCTCTAACTGAAGAGGTCTCTCTGGTCGTGTTCAGGGCCATCAACTAGACAGATATTTAGCAAAATATCAACGCTATCTTCTATCACAAGTATTATCTTCCATTATGATAATATGCAATTCACAGTGATTTTATACATTTAATTAAGCCTTTTTTAAAAGAGAGGACTAAATTGAAATAGAATAGATCTTCATGGAAAATTAAAAAATAGTAACTGAAATATCAATAGCGCATTAGGTGTAACTAATTCAGATATTCTTTTTGCTGTGCACAAAGTTTTTTTAAGAGGTTTTTTCCATATAATCACTTTTTTATATGTTTGCATTAATGATAAAATATTAAATGCAATTTACATTATGCAATTCAAATGATGGTACCTTTCCCATACAGTAATTTGAATGCTGAGCATGATGAGGACTCTTTTTCCCATGCAGTGTTCTGAAAGCTTGCTCAATCAGTAGCCATCTGCTTAGCTCATGGACTGCAGGTTCATGGCTGGCAGAGGCTGTTCGGCGGACAGAATTAATTTCCCCTCCTCCTCCTTTATTGTCCTAAAACATATAGCCCCTGTTAATAGCAGCGCTTTACTGGGGCAAACGGCCTTCTCAGTGTAAAGTACAACACAGAGCAGATTTCTCTGTGGCATCCTCATACGGAGGCTAATTGTAGTACTTTGATGTCAGCTCAGCATGGCCCTGATGTTAACTAAGTAGTTATTTTTTGTCACAAAGACTTTATTAATTATGAACAGGGATTAAGATATTCTTTTGTATTAAAAGTCTGTCTGATTGTAAGACAATAATCCTGTGTTTAAGAAGGAGAAAGGAGAGATTGTGATCTTGAACTGTAAGCTTCTAAAGGATTAAGAACAACTCTATTCTGGACATTCAAACACGCCGTGCGCTAACCTAGAATGATATGATTTTATTATCAGCAGATAGAAAGAGAAACATGAACGTATTCCAAACAGATGCAAGTCAGAGTATAATTAAAATTAACAAGGGTCTGTTTTTTTATTTAGCATTTCAGCTGTTGGGCTGCTTTTCGTGCAGAAGATTAAGGATGACAACATATACGGCATGTCATGATAACAATAGGGATCATCTGATGGAGGAACAAGGCTCATATTTATCAATGTTTTGATTAATGTTTACATCTGCTGTGGCATTGTCATATTGGCAAACTGTTTTACAATATAAGCTTAGTACTGACTGTTTATTTCTACAGCAGTCAGTCAATGTACATTTTATGCATTTAGGTTATCAAAATTATGCAAAAATTCTTCAAGATATATGGCTGTGTTACTTAAATGTAATAGAAAGAAAGAAAGAAAGAAATAAAGAAAGGGCAGTGCACTGAGAATTCTGAAGACTTAACATGGACTTAGCATGGTCTTTCCAATGGAGGGCAGAAGAGGAAAAGGAAGGAGTCTAAACCCTGTAAAGAGGAAGATAACACAGCGGTTTTGTTATGCGCGTGTGTAGAGCAGAGGTAAATAGGCAGAAAGAGGGAGTCTTTCTCATAATCATGCACACGCAGGTGCTTTTGTAGTGCTGACAAAAGACTCACAGGTAGAATCCCAAACCCATCCCCTTTAATGTCTTTGTAAATGACCAAATACAAAGACCGATATTCATATGAACTCTCAGAGCTGCACTTGCATAAAATGGTTCTTTTAAAGGGGTACAAAATGGTAAAAGGAATAATTAATAATGAGCCACTTTTATATGGGATCCAGTGATTATACAAATGGAGGAAACCGCCAAAAATATTCTGTTATGGCATATGGCACTTCAGCTGCCATATGTGCCAGTTTTCACTAAAATTGGCACCACGGCTCATGATGGTCAGTTGTGACTGCCAAAAACACAGCGAGGGCTGTGCAGAGAGAGCGAGAGGAAGAGGGGGGGAAAAAGCTTCATTGCCTCAGACAAGTGCACTGATGTCCTTCTGCAACTCCCACAGCACAATCAAGAGCGAGTTAGCGAGTGCTGGAGGAGAGAAGATTTGGGCAAGAGGAGAAACTGGTGCAAGAGATTCATCTTTCACTCACCCTCACTTTCCCTGCACAACGTTTAGAACTTTCAGCCTTTGTGTTCATTCAACTTTGCTGGGGAAACATTGCTTTGGTATTCAAAGCACAACATTTATTATAGTATATAGTCCCTCACTCTCATCAAAACCCATTTGAATGAGATGGCAAAACTGTATGATATTGTACGATGCACTGTAAAAGAAATTCTGTAGTTTTTACAAAATAATTTTGGCAGCTGTGGTTGCCAGAATAATTTTGTAAAAAATACAGAAAAACTGTAAACACATTTACGGCCAAAAACTGTACATTTTACAGTATAAAACTGTACTTTACAAACAATACATTTTGAATGTAAACCAGTAAATTCAACAATGCACACTGCTATTAAAATCTGTTTTGTACCTTTAACATACTGACAACCACCATAATAATGCAGGTGGTAAAAGAGAAAGCCACATGAAGAATCAAAGCTCATCAGCAGCTTCGCCACAAGCAGAAGTATATACTCTGTAAATTATACATTGATAATTTTACAGTACATGACAAACAACAAAAGTACATGAAATGGTTAGATATTTTACAGTTTTTCCCTGTATATAGTACGGGAACTTACTGTTAACCTATTAACAGTTTTTTTTCTGTAGCGTTTTTACAAAATTTTACAGTTAAAATTACACTTATTTTTTACAGTGTGGACTTATACGAAAAGGTATGACTTTTGTAGGTTTTCAGACCATTTCACCGTTTCATTATGGCTTCTTTTATAGAGAAATAATGCAGTTTTGTTTGCAGGTACAGACATTTCTGGATTGTAGTAATTAAAAGTAGGGATTCACTGAATATTTAAATATTATCTGACATTGATAAGCCAATATTTTTTTTTATAGCTGATTATTGATAAATGGCAGACATTCAAATTTTGTACTATTTTGTCAAAATAGAAAATAAAAACACAAAACTTAAATGCTACAAGTGAATTTATGCATAACAACATTTATATTGCACAGTATAAGAAATTAATATTTATTTTGAGATCTTCTGAAGATTACATTTAACTGTTATTAAAATTATTAGCGTTTTTAAAGATTAAGTGACTTGAGTGACTGTTAAAGTGATGATAAAGGAAAATAAATGTAAAGAAAAGTCAATATAAAAATATGGGAAATGAGCATGCACAATCAAACATACATTTTTGGCCACTGGATATTGACTGATCATTTTAATAATTTTAATATCAATATTTTTAATATTCATATTTTTTGCAAATATACTTAAAAAAAAAAAGAAAAAGAAAAAAGTTAAAGATCAAGAAGTTCATTTTCTATAGTCCCTCTAAATATATTGGTGACCACGTTGAAATCATCTGCACTGTGGCACCCGGTTCAAGCCTCTATCTCTCCACTCCAGAAGAAAAAGAAAAAAGTTAAAGATCAAGAAGTTCATTTTCTATAGTCCCTCTAAATGTATTGGTGACCACGTTGAAATCATCTGCACTGTGGCACCCGGTTCAAGCCTCTATCTCTCCACTCCAGAATTCTGGAGATTTGGACATTCTGTTTGTAATCGATGATACCTGTTCATATAGTGCAAGACAGTGAGTCCAGCTCGTCCAGGCTTCAGATCCTCCCTCGCAGCCAAGCTGCCAGACTAGCTCAGGGTTCACGGCTGAGCTGAGCCACCATGGCAAGTTTTAATGTTCCAGGTTTTTGGTGGCCCCAGGGCATATGCTCACCCTCCCTTCGCTAAGAGGAAAGCTCACGTCTGGCAGTGAAGGCCTGGGCCTGGCCCCAGCAGTCATTCAGACTCTCTTACGCAGGCCATTCACATGCCACTCCATCCACGGACAGGATCACAGAGTTATATGCTATATTAGGGGTGTCAAACTCAGGGCCAGAGCCCTACAGAGTTTAGATTCAACCCTAATTAAACACCTGAACCAAAACTATGGAATGTGTGTTCGAGCAGGTTTGGAACAAAACTCTGCAGGGCACCGGCCCTCCAGGAATTGCGCTTTACAGCCCTGTTTTATGTAGTACACCATGTACTATAAGTCTTGACTGTAATTTGTTATTTCATATATAGTATGCTCTTGATATTTAATTAGCATATTGTACAACAGTTAGTTCTGGTTTTGATTGGCTGAGGTCCGTGTTCCAAGAGTGCTGATACAGTCCAACAGCATGATTATATAAAAAAAAGTAACATCTACTCACCTCTGTGAAGGTGAACTCTGTCCTATGTGTGTCCTATTTCATATGGCTGTTTTAGTCTAATTTAAAATTTAATTTGGCTACCTTCCCTTGTGCCTTTTTCGGCCTCATTTTGATGACGTTTATTTGAATATGAATTCTGATTGGTTGTTTAGTAATAATAAGGCCTTTATGCTGAAACAAAGAAAATGAAAGGAAAGAAAGAAAAAATAGGCATGTGTACTACTGGTCAAAAATTTTGAATAATTCATATTTTAATGAGATAAGTACATTTACTTAAGGAAAATTACAGTGAAAACAGTAATATTGTGAAATTATGAGTTAAAATATCTGTTTATATTTATAGCCATATAATATATATATATATATAAAGCAATTTATTCCTGTAATGTCAAAGCTGAATTGTCAGCAGCCATTAGAGTGTCACATGATTCTACAGAACCATTATTATTTTTGTGGAAACTTTCTGTTCATCCTTTCTATTCAATCCTGAAAAAAAAAATTAACTCACGATTAATACAAACTCTTCTCAACATTGATAATAATAAGAACCATTATTAATAATTGAGCACCAATAATAATTGATCATAAGTGAGCTCCAAATCCACATTAGAGTGATTTCTGAAGGATCATTGCTGTTGAAATATCAGCTTTACTACCACAGGAATAAAATTGTATTTAATATATATTAAAACATAAAACATTTCATTTAAATTGTAATAACGTTTCACAATATTTATGTTAATGCATTTGCATATAATGACTTCCAAATAATTGTAGCCTTGGTGAACATAAGAGACTACATTTAAAACATTTTAATCATTCCAAACTTTTTTTGACCAGTATATATTGCATTATATGCATCTAGGTTATGCACAAAAGTTTACTTTATCAGCTTTACATTCCTGTAGGTTACAGACCACTACTGTTGTTATTGAACCTTTGTATAGCCTAACAACAATATTGCGGCCTTATGTCTCACATGGGACGAAGAGGATTAGGTAAGTAGTATAACATCAATATTACATATTGAAAACAGCACTCTAGCTCATGTCGTATTGCTTATTTGTTATATGATTTTGAACTGTTTGCCTGTTTTCCTATGAGCTTACTAAAGGCTGAATGCAGCTGTTGTTCTCCATAAAATAAACTCTGCCATGATAACAGCAGGACACTCAGGGGTACTGACATTTGATGTTGTTGTTTCAGTTGTGTGTGTGTGTGTGTTTTAGGAAGGTGTATTTGATGTTGCAGAAGAGGGGTGAGATGGTAAGTTGATGGCAAATGCCTTGAGGAGAAGCTGTCAGCACAGCCGGTTACCTCTGAAACCCTGGTGGCCTGAGCCAACCGTGGCAGAGTGAATCAAAGACAGCCAGAAAACCCATGGAACGGTGAGACTCTGAGGGCTGGCCCCCAGATTACCAGTGTTTTTGAGGGAGTTTTATGGCACAGAGGCAGTGTTCTGTATTTCTGATTCTCAGCTCTGGGAGTAGATAGTGGCACTCAGGAAAAAAAGTTCATCAAAGTTTAAACTGGCAAAATAACAATGAGCAGAGGATATGTCAGGGGTCTATATATATCACAGCTGCGCCCACACCTCCCTCAAAATCACTGTATTCGTAAATGCAAAAAAAAATATCTATTTTATAAGAGCTTTTTTATAAATAGTTCAGATTTGAATCCAGAGAATATGTACCAGCTAAAATCAATGGCAGACCCATCCTCCCAACCTCTAACCATTCTTCCCATGATTTTAGCCTGAAGGAAGAAGCTTGATTTAAGAATGAAACACAGTCCTGCCACACTCCTCGAGCTGTAACTGACTGCAGTGTTTGTCAATGATTGGTCCTGAGCTTTATCAAAGTTCTACTGAAGCGTGGCTTCCAATCCACCGTCCATGAGAGAGCGGAAGAGAGTGTGGCGCTTTATATTAGGTTAATTTGCACTGAGACTGTGCAGCTCAATGTCCAGCTAAATATTGCAGAGATTGGCCTGAGCTTACTGGTATCATAAGTGTTCACATTTAATCTTGTTTAGGTGCTCTGGAACGCATATCCATGCTGTCTATTAGTGTCAGAGTCATTTAATGGAGAGTTAGTGACCTCATAGAAGGGAGACACGTGCTCTAAATGGGCCGATAAAAAGATGAGAGATCATCAGAAAGACGTTGCTCAATATCTGTGTAGTTTATCTCTGCTTGCTATGGAATGTGGCTGTTTAACTGTTCTTTTTTTTGTCAGTTTGTAAATATATATATATATATATTTCAAATACGTTCTGTAGTTTTACACTTTCTATTCATCAAAGAATCCTGTATCATGGTTACCACAAAAAAAAGAGAAATATGTGTTCTTATATGTTCTTCTTGAAATATACAGGTTTTTATAGTATTTTATAGTATATTGCATAAATAGTTTGATGCTTAAAGAAAGCAGTTGTTTTGTAGTGCATTCCTCCCTCATCATCATGTTTCTACATGCACATCTGGCAAGGCAACAATTGTTTGTGTCACTGATGCCTATAGCTTGTTTGTGCATACAAATATGTCCAGAATCTCATTGGCATCTCAAAAAAGGGAAAACAAAAAGGTGTGCATGTCCATCTGTCTGAAAATGTGCTGCGCTGGGTGTCAGTCCAGACTCTACATAAAAGGATGCGCTAGAACAGTGACCATTGCAGCTGTAGCTCCCTCTCACTTGTTTTGGCCATTTGCGTTCTGCTTGGCTGAAATGACTGATATAATCATCTGTGATGTGCACTGACATGGCAGACAGCTCTCGCCAATGAATGAGAGAATGAGAGAGCCTCACTTCGAGCCATAATGGCAGGTGATGTGTTGCTCATGCTGGTTCAGAATCACACTCAGGGGCCTGTTTCATAAAACAAGTTTACCAAATAAGCCAGGTTTATTTAAGTTAGTCTGACTTATTGTCAGCTGATTTGGTTCAAAATAAGTCAGACTAATAAGAAATAAGAGTGGCTTATTTGGTAAACTTGTTTTATGAAACAGGCCCCAGGTTGTCTTGGTGCAGTAAAATGAAAGCAGAACATTTTGTTTGTCTCTTTATTTCATAATATCTCGAGCATAAAGCAAAACAATGCAAATCTTCAGAGAGACGAGCTTAAATGACGATAAAGAAACGTTGTCAGGGTTCTGCCATGGCAGCTTTGTCTGTGTTGTCTCTGTTTAATGTTTCTTTGCTTGTCTTGTGCCTGAACACATTGCTTTGTCTTTGTTTTTGTCTGCCATGTGTTCCCTTGGTCCCAACTCCTTGTTTCCCTTGGTCACGCCCTCTTGTTTAGCCCTTGTCTTGTTCTTGTTTCTCTAATTGTGCTCACCTGGCCCTCGTGTTCTTCCTTCCTTGTAATGTGCTGTTTTTTCCTCTTGTGTTTGCTGGTTCATTTTATGATTTGAATCTTGCTAGTCTAGTCCTGTATTTATCCTCTTAGTTTCTTGATCTTGTCAAGTTAAAGTTTTTATCCTTTGTATTTTTTGCTTTTCCTTTTGTAGCTAGTTTAGGTTATCTATAGAAGTTCTATTTCGTTTATATAATTTGTTCTTTTTCTATTTTAGTTATTTGATTTTTCCATAGTTTTTTGTGTTTTCCCAGTTTTTTTGTTGCCCTTTTTTTGTCTCTCCTGTTGTCTTGTCTGCAGTCTTGTCTTGTTGTGTGTGTGTGTGTGTTGAGTTCGTTCCTACCCTGCCCTGCTCTCTGTGTCTCTCCTGGTTGCTGACTCTCCTGACCTGGCCGCCACCTCTGGTGCTTCTGTGATATCTCCACGTGTCAAGCCTCTGCTTCCTTAAGCTGCTGCCCCGTGGCTACAAAGTCTGGAACTGTCTTAACTCTGACCAACCTGTTCTCCAGTTGTGTGCTCTCACCAAGCTGCCCTATTATTTGGACTTTGTTCCTTCTTCACCTATCAGGCTGGGCTAGCGTGAGCCGAAGCCCCGGCATAGCGTGTGCTGAGGCCGGGCTAGTGTGAGCCGAAGCCCCGCCTTAGCGTGCGCTGAGGCCGGTATAGAGTGAGCTGAGGCGGCGGAGTCGAGAACGGCGCGCCCGGCGGATGCGACGAATGAGCGTCAACCACATGTGACGGACCCCCGGGCTGGACTCCGCTTTGTCCATGGTGAAAGTTGATGTATTCCCTCAGCGACCAGCACAGATCAGCTCTAGGCATGATGAAGCGGATATCGTCCTCTTTTGGAAGACCAAACAAAGTAGTTTCGCTTTCACAACGAAGCACACAGCATACATGGCTGCAGCGTCAACAATACTACAGCGAGAATAAAAGTTATGCCTTCTTTCTTTGCGTGAACATTTGGGCGGCGTTATGTAAATCTTCCCACATAGTGAGGTAGCTATGTGGGGGCGTGTTAGAACGAGCCATTTTAGGAGGGTGTGGCTGACTCTGAACTTTGATAAAGAATATCTCTTTGGATTTGAGACTTTAGTCTTTGCAACTTTACAGATCTTCTTTATGCACCAAGAGCTTGTAACACTCCAAAGAGAAAGGAAAAATTGAAATCGCATCATATGACCCCTTTAATGACTTACCCTCATGTTGTTCCAAACCCGTAAGAACTCCGTTCATCTTCGGAAAACAAATTAAGATATTTTTGATGCATTCTGACAGCTCTCTGACCCTCCCATAGACAGCAAGGGTCCTTACACAATCGACAGGGTTCAACCGTAATTTTACGAAGCTACGAGAATACTTTTTGTGTGCAAAAGAGAAAAAAATAACGACTTTATTCAACAATTTGTCTCCTCCGTGTCACCCTGGTGCCATTTTGGAGAGTATACACTGAATGCAAACAGCGTATGTTGTTCTGTGTCAGCCGCACCACACGGATACGTTGTTTTTGTAGCTTCGTAAAATTACGGTTGAACCCCTGATGTCACATGGATTATTTTACCGATCTCCTTGCTACATCTCTGGACGTTGATCGTGGTAGTACCCTTGCTGTCTATGCAGGGTCTGAGAGCTCTCAGATTTAATAAAAAATATCTTAGTTTGTGTTCCGAAGATTTACGGGTTTGGAACGACATGAGGGTGAGTAATTCATGACAGAATTGTCATTTTTGGGTTAACTTGCCTTTAATGACAAGAGTATCTCACATAATATTATGTGCACTGTACCAAAGAAGCTTGATAGCTTTATTATTTGAGCTGATAGCAAAGAACAGCGCATTGCTGTATATGCACACAAATGAGGCTTCAATAAAATAACACAACTGGTTGCAAAGAGATGACAGCACTATACATTCCGGGATGTGGGAAAGTGCTTGAGGCAAACATAATTGGAGCATGTAAGAGATCAGTTAAATGGCGGTTTGTTTTGTATTATGTCAGCTAGTCAGTCATGAACTTGTTTCTTTGCAAGTGTGTTTCCCCAAAGGGATTTTTCTATGTATTGCAATCGTTTACTTGTGAATAATAGACTTCTCATAGACATGTTTCATAACGTCCTTCAAATGACTTATTGTGTGACTGGAGCTGTATTGTTAAAACCAGTTAAACTCTGCGGACCCGGATACGGGTCCAAAATCATGTTAAAAATGTGTATGCTTCATTTACATAGCCTTCCTTATATGGTATCAGCCCATATATGGGTTAATTTGAAAGCTTGGCGTGTCTTCTTTACAAAGAATGCCATTCCTTTTGGTTTTTATATTCATAAAGCAGTAAAATTAAGCTTAGAAATATATTCGTCCCACACACGATTTTCCGCCTAACCATTGCAATTTTTTTTTACGAAGAACGTGTATATTATATATTTTTCACAAAAAAGTCAAGTCATATATCACAAGAAAGCTCTCATTCTCAGGAATTTGACGATATAGATTATTTCATTGTGTGACAATCATAGCGGATTTTTTTG
>NW_015505496.1:1345272-1400149 GCF_001515645.1 Sinocyclocheilus grahami
CAATAGGATTGTGGGGTTAATGTGTTTTATAAAGCCTGTTTTTGCAAAGGAAACTCACCATGACACATTTAGATGCAATAATGGACAATTTCACTCGCTTCACAAATAATGTTCTAACTCCTGTTTAGAAGCTGTTATTTGAAAGATTCTTTTTTCTGGTACTTTTTGGCATGTAGTGGCATCAAACAATGTAAATTGCAGAGAGTTGGGCCTAATAGAACCTGAATTACGGAATAAAAAAATATATATATTTTTTTAAAACTCCAAAAGCGCCTATGTTTTTTTGTGTGTTTATTGTAATATTTGAAAAATATATAATGTTATTTATAAAATATTACACTCATATTTTGTAGTTCAAAGGGTTTTCTTTACAATGAAACCATTTTTTTCATTTCCTCCATTGTATGTGTGTAGGGCAAACATTTGAATTTGAGTATGAAAAATTTAGGTGAAAATACCAAAAACGCCCCAGAGAATAAGTGGTTTTAATCTGATTTTATTTATTGTTTATTGATTGGGCATTCGCATCTGCTTAAAAATATAACATATTTAATTGTGCATGCTATATATTTTCTAGCACACAAATTATTTTCAAGTGCATTGTGAGGGAAAATAATGAAGTAAATAAATGCCTTGCACCTTTGTTTCAATATTTGTGTTTAATGCTGTTGCTGTTTATCTAGTGCCTGTGTACATTTTGTGATGTGATGGAGATGAAAGAAGTAAAGATAGCTGAAGTACAACACTGACATTTATCTACAGAGCTCTGGACAGGAAGTTGAACACACAATCAGGAGAAGCAGGTGTCATTTGATGGACAAAGCTGCCAGCACAGGCTGCTTGTCAAGAGATTAAACAAAGAAAGAGACAGAGAGAGAGAGGAAATGACATATTCAAATTGTGCTGAGAGACAGATTTTAATTTGCTTGTTCTCTGACTCCTTTCAACTGCTGTTCACTGGGCAGTGAGGTGACAGATCTGGTGCTGGTGTGGTTCACCAAATTATTTGATAAGAGCTGGAATGGATTTGTGTAATTTTGTAAAGAGGATATATATATATATATATACAAAGACAAGACTGGGGCTAGTTGTTACACATTGTACTCTAGTGAATATTTGCAGGGTTTACTTGTAAAAATCAGTTTCTGTATAGGCTGCAATGCAGTTCACAAAACTTTAATACATTTTAACATGTTATCACACCATTGCTTAAACTGTCACAATGGAACCTGGCTTTAAAAAGTCTATTATAGACTTTTTTATTAGGTACATTTATTAAAACAAGTATGAAATTGAAATTATGTATATAAATAAAATTAATGTAAAATTTAATGTAAAAAATATAAAACCAATAAATATCATAGTTAATAGTATAGTATAAGTATAGTATAGTTATAAATTGTAAAAGCACATGATACAACTAGCCCCAGTCTGAAATTTATGAAAAATACTATATATTTTTTTCTTCAGAAAGTATGCAGTGAAGACATTTATAATGTATATATACGATTTATATTCCAAATAAATGCTGTTCTTTTGAAACTTCTATTCATCAAATAATCTTGAGGAAAAAAATGTATCATGGTTTCCGTTTTCAACATTGATAATAATATGAAATGGACTGGAGTAAATGTTATTTAAATTACTGTATTTAACTGTATTTTTGATCAAATAAAGTATGCCTTGGTGAGCATAAGAGATTTTTTAAAAATTGGAAACTCCGACATGACAACTCAACAAACTCAAACTCCATTGAACAGTAGTGTATGTGACAGCTCGTCTCCCTATTATATAAATATTTTATTTTACATTGCAATATATCCAACCTTTTAACAGAGGAAAGCAATGAAATGCCATAGCCAGATCAAAATGTGCTGTGGTATCTCGCTCATGTCATGCATGTCCAAGTGAGCGTTCTCCTCTTCCGACATCTTTTACCTGCTTTGATTGAGTCTTTTTTTTACAGGTCAGTCCTCATGAACCCAGCCCTGTCTGCTTTGATTTCCCCAGTTCAGTCCTACTCAGGCACGTTCACGGACGCCTGCTCCACGCAGAAGAGGAAGGATGAGCAGGCACTCTGCAGAATCCTCTCATTAAGATGACAGGCCCAACCATGGCAACAATTAACTCCATTCAGCCACAATTTATCCCTCTTTTCAGGGTGCAGAGAAGAGATGAGAAGAGACGTGCAGGTCAGACTTAGCTGAGTGTTAGCCTCACTCTGTGAAAGATAATCTGAGGTACTGATAATACTAATGATACTGATGGAGGTCTGTCCGCAGCGTATCCAACAGGATATCCCATTCTAGGGATGGACTGGGACTGGCCATGGGGAGCACCGGGACTTGCTGCTGGGCTGGTCAGCTTATGGGCTGCTGTCAAAAAAAGAAGAAAAAAAGATTTGAAAGCCAGAAAAAGGCCTGTATGGTCCTGTGCAGGTTAAACAAGTCAGTTAAAATTCGTCCCTGATATTTAAGATGCCTAATTATTTATTATTTGGGCCTATATTGTCATATTGCATTCTATTTTACTCTTGTAAACTGTTAAATTTTAAACATGACTAAACAATTAACATCTTCACATGTGCACAATTTGATCTTGCACATAGCAAAGAAACAAGGAGTTTGATACCAAAAAGATGTTTCTTTGCCTGTGTGAATCTTTATACCTTGTTGGATGTTGTTTACTGTTTCAAGAGGGAAGAAAATGTTGCCTGAAATTATGGATACCTTTGTTTTTTTGTTATGGACTCCTCTGATAATGAGTTTCAACACCTCAGTGCATTTCACAATTAGTTGAATTGTTTCCCCTGTCATTTCCAATTATTCTTAACACTAAAATGTCCATGACAAACTATCGGAATAGAACTTCCAACATTCCAATGAAATTTTCAGTACATCACCATAATCAAGCATGTAAAACACAAACAGTGTTTACACTACCATACCACTTCAGATCCATCATCTGGATACATAACAATTATCGATATAATCCAAGCTAATTATGAATATTTGACTGTGTTTGATTCACGGCCTAATTAAAAATTCATGGTGGCTTATGATGGTTTCTGCTACTCAAGGCATGATATTATATATATATATATATATATATATATATTAGCGTAACTCCATCATTAAATTACATTAGTTTTCAAAAGTTGTAATCAAAGGAAATGCAAAAAATATATTTCCATTGATGTTGGTAATTATAGCGATTAAAAATGTGAATGAAACTTAAAGGGGTCATATGATGTTGCTAAAATGAATGTGGTGTAATGAAATGTGTTTATGCGGTTTAAAGTTAAAAAAAAATTATTTTCCACATACTATACATTATTGTCTCTCCTCTATGCCCCGCCTTTCTGAAACGCGTCGATTTTTACAAAGCTCGTCGGTCTGAAAAGCGAGGTGTGCTCTGATTGGCCAGCTATCCAGTGCGTTATGATTGGCCGAATACCTCAAGTGTGTGACGGAAATGTTGCGCCCCTAACCATACTGTGATGCCCTTTCCAGCCGGAGCGACGATTCAAAAACATTGAAAACCCATTACAAACGAGGCATTTGTTGCATCCAGTGGGGACATAATTACGGATTATAATGACTTATACTGTCTTTTTACGTAATGCATTGCATCGCGCCGCGTCAGAGTCAGAACAGCCGGCATTGTAGTCTACTCTATCAGGATCAGGAAACAGTCCTCCATAACATGTACTGCACACATCTGAATATTTGGGTTGAACTGTTCTGGAACAGTGTTGTAAATACAACTTAACCACTGATTTCTAGTCGTGTCCTCTTTTGGAAGACCAAACAAAGTAGTTTCGCTTTCACAACGAAACACAGCGTCACACACCGCGGCCTTGAGTGAGCGGCATTATTTGTCAGAACACCGGCAGCTAGAGTGAGGAACGGCCAGCGGATTCGACGAAGGAGCGGCCGGTGGGCTTGTGGCAACCACATGTGACGACCCCGGGCTGGACTCCGCTTCATCCACGGTGAAAGCCGATCCGGCGATCCACAGCGCGAAGTTGATGTATTTCCTCAGCGACCAGCACGGATCAGCTCCAGGCATGACGAAGCGGATATCATCCTCTTTTGGAAGACCAAACAAAGTAGTTTCGCTTTCACAACGAAACACACAGCGCCTTCACGACATGGCGACAGCAACAATACTACAGCCAGGACCGGCGCGAGCTCAACTGCCACTCTAGGCAAAACCCTACCGTGCCACCCCCACTTCACATTCACAATTAAACATGATCTTTAAGATGCACGTGAAAGACTGGAGATTGTTTATTTGTACAACTGCATTAAAATAAAGTAGACACGGGCGTGTATTCTGATTATTATATTTTTTTCCTACTGCAACGTAAAAAAATCAATTAATAAAAAATAACCACTAGTATAGCTGCAAAAGCAAATTAAGTGTATGTACATGCCTGAAGTGGCCATGGGAAGATTTGGAAGAATTCCTGGTAAGCAGCTCGACAAACGTTCAGGACACGGAAAGCACAAGTCTCTGTAGTTCATTTTCACTAAGATACATAGAAATCTGTTCAAGCCGTGCTCGTACAGCCGAAATTCCTATTCGTAGTCAGGGTGTAATTTGAACAAGTTGGGTCAGGGTCCCAAACTCCACCGCAGGTGACTGTGCCGGTCCCAAGCCCAGATAAAGGAGGAGGCTTGGGTGGTGGGGTGCAGATACTGCCACCTGTAAAAGAAACAAGACAAATTAAATCCAATGCACAATGACAACCAAACAAACAGGAACACACCGGCTCGGACGTCGCCCAGTTATACAAGGTCCACGTCCTCAGCTGGGAAACCTGGGCTGGGTTGAAAAGTTAGCTACCGGAGTAGAAGGAAAAGGAGAAGGAGAAAAGAAACTCAAAGCAGCAATAGACTTCCTGAAGATAGGTACATGGAATGTACAGACTCTCAGAAGTCCTAGCAAACTGGAGCTGTTACGTAAGGAAATTACACCATATGAGTGCGATATATTGGGACTATCAGAGATGCACTGGACAGGTGTGGCAGAGCTGAATGGAGGAGAAGTGATTTGGTCAGGAGAAGAGAAAAATCACATGAGGGAAGTTGGTTTCTTGCTTAGCAAGCGAGCGAACGATGAGCTACTCGGGTATAACCCTGTAAACTCTCGTAACATAGTGGCCAGGTTCAACGGATCACCTCTGAACATTGCAGTGATTCAGGTTTATGCACCAACTTCAGACAGTACCGAGGAAGAGGTCGGAACGTTTTACGGGCAGCTGGAGCACCAGCTCATCGAGGAGTTGCCAAAGAAGGATGTGAAAATTGTGATCGGCGACTGGAATGCAAAGGTTGGAACGGATAACGTGGGCTGGGAGCAGGTGATGGGGTGTCACGGCTATGGACAGCGCAATGATAGAGGGGAACGGCTTCTGGAATTTGCGTCTATGAATGATCTACTGATCACCAACACCAGATTCCAGCAGAAGGACAGCAGGAAGTGGACGTGGATGGCACCCAATGGCAAGCACACCAACATGATCGGCTGGTAGACAGGAGATTCCAAGGATCAGACATCTCCTCAGACCACAGTTTGGTGATTATAATGGGAAATATACTTAATTACAAGAATTAAAGTGTGACAAACTGCTAAATATTCTATATGATGATTTACCTGCTGGCTTTCTGGAGCTTTGTATTCATGTTTGCAATGTTGAACTGCCTTTAGCAGCCTCCCTTTGCTCTTTCTCTCTGTCTCTGTCTTCTTCTTTTGTGAAGGCATTTTTTTTTGTCTACAAAGTGTGCCAACAACAGCAAATTTTGTGTTATTTATATTAGATCTGATCGGGAACAATAATTTGATTAGACATTCTAATTCCAAGACCGTGGATATTTTGACTGAGAGCAAAACATTACCGACAGAAATACAGAAACAAACGACCAAATTACTAATTCAGCGAATCATCCACTGACTATGATTGTAATGCATATACCTGTTAATGCAACAACATTGGGAACTGTGGTCTCCACTCCAGAGAGCAGCACCCGGATCGTGAGTGATGCTGCGGAGCAGGCGGGGAAACACGGAGCAAATTAGCGGAATCTTTAGCAGAGTGGGAACAGACCGCTTTGAGCTGGGGTGATGGTGAGAGGGGCAACGCAGCCGATGAGGGCAAAGGGGCAGTGGCTCTAGTCACCGGGCCACCCCCCTATGCATGGCCCTGGTTTGCATGTGATATTGACGCCGCTCAGGTGGGGCACAGCGCGGGAGCGGCATTACTATGAAACTTAATTTAGAGTTAATTTAGAGTTAGAATAACTAAGGGGTGATAACTTGCTGATATGAGTGCAATAATTCCAAAGACTGCCCAAAAGATAAACTAAAATCTCTGTCCTTTTTGCCGCCCTAGTTCGCCTATATGCACGCGCCGGCCCTGACTACAGTGAGAATAAAAGTTAGGCCTTCTTTCTTTGCGTGAACATTTGGGCGGTGTTATGCAAATCTTCCCACATCGTGACGTAGACATGTGGGGGCATGTTTAAACAAGCCGTTTTAGGTAGGTGTGGCTGACTCTTAACTTTTATAAAGAATATCTCTTTGGATTTGAGACTTTAGTCTTTGCAACTGTACAGATCTTCTTTATGCACCAAGAGCTTGTAACACTTCAAAGAGAAAGGAAAAATTGAAATCGCGTCGTATGACCCCTTTAATTAAATGTGTCCTGTCATGGTGGAAAAGCAGACTAACGAAACAATGCTATATCCCGCTAACAACCCCCAAATAAAAGTTCTCAGGAACTTATTTTTTATTACATTTACATTTACACTTTTCTGACCTAGAGACTTTTCTTTGGATCTTCTGAATTAGTAAATCTCTGTTTTAATAAAAAAATACACTTAGAGAAACTTGATGAATAAATTAATGTTGTTTTACACAATGCTACCTCTGTGTGTAAAGCAAAGGCACATATCACCTTGTGAAGAAAATAACTTTCAAGTTTTAAAATATGACAAAACAAGAAGTGATTTTAGGCCAGGGTTTCTGTTTCAGTAACTACATTTAACCAGCTTATCTCTGCTTGTTTTTTCCACAATATCTCTTGATAATTACTGAATGATATAATTATCTCTTGAAAATCGCGTATTTTCTTGCCCAATAAGGGTTGGTGTTAATATATTACCTTCGGGGTTTGTTTAACGCACATAAGAAATTCCCCACGCAGATCACACAAAACATGACTCAAGGCCATATCTTGCCACATACGAGACACAGGGCTTGTCTGTTTACTATACTTTACAGTCTGCGATCAAAATGCATTCACTGTTAAATAGAGTATCCCTACTAAATACAATCAGTATCCCACGGAAAAATATGAGTGTTTCTTTTATAGTCCCATTTAAACCCACATCCTGTTTAAGATCACAGCTGCTGGGTGTGTGTGCGCGAGAAAGAAGTTACACAATTTTGGAAGATGTAGGAAAGATGAGGTGATTTTAAATAGATTACAATTTGGGCACACAGGACTAAATGCATCACTATACAAAATAGGTAAACATATTACAGGTAAATGTGCTTTTTGTGGGGTAATGGAAACCGTTGAACATGTAACATTAAAATGTCGGAAATATAATATAGAGAGAATTAAAATGATAAAGAACTTAAAAGGTAATAATAAAGAAAAAAAGAAGATAAATTGGATATTAGGAAAAGGATTAAAAAAAAGCTATTAATCAAAGAATAGTAATGAAATACATAGTAGAAACAGGATTAAATAAACGAATTTGATAGTTAATTAATTAAATAAATAAATAAAGCAAAGGAATAGGGGAACACACAAGCTGGGTTTTTTGGCATGGGAGCTGAACACGCAGCAGCCAGAAATGCAGCTTGGGTGAACCCGAAATAAAATTAACAATAAAATAAAAATAAATAAATAAAATATGAATAGAGGGGGGAATATCATCCATGTATGAATAGAAACAGTTGGTGGCGGTATGTGGCTATGGTGCGGAATACGCCAACAAATTCCAAAGAAAAATAAGAAGTGTGTGCCCGAGCCAAACGGCATTTTCATTTTGACCTCAAAACCCTGTTGCACATCTGGGCGGACGCGCATGCGCATCAAAACTAGGTGAACTACCCGAACTCGCAAAGAACTTTTCAAACAATTTAGCTGCGCTTTCCAAGTCATCACTCGCAAAAACGGACACCGAGCGGTTTGTTTTAGGGGTGGCGTGAAACGGATAAGTGAAGAACCAGATGTATAACGTTGCATATCCTATGTTTCACAGGAAGATGAACTTTTCTGCAACGCTATAAATTGGACAATGTTGCGCCAGACCGGGGGACACAGCGCCGTTGTTTTGAACTTGACATTGCTTTAATGTCACTTCATATAAGAAAACGTCATTCAAGTCAGTTTTAGGCCTCCTTTTATGACTTTATACCGCGGATGCAAAACACGTCGCCATGACAAAGGCAACTCTCTGGACCGTGGCAATCACGGCAACGTTTTTCTTCTGTTTATGTTTTTCAACCCTTAAAGCAGAAACCCCTTCTTGTCACGGAGCCTATGACCTTTACTTTGTTTTGGACCGGTAAGTTCTCGCAAACTTTGATGCTGTTCTGAATTCAAACTTCTCAAGACAAAAAAATAAATATGTATAACGCACAGAGTTACTGTTTATAATGTTGAATAATGTTTAACGTTACACCACACCAAGCTTGTGTTTGTAGGTTAAGGTGTGAATAGAGTCAGTACATGTCCGTGCCAGCTATTCCGGAGTTTGACCTGATTTTACATGTGTGCCAGACACTCCTGGCGACCAGGGCCACACAGAAAGACACTTAGCTGAAATAAAGTCTTTTTGAGACTTGAGACACAAAGCAGTTTCGTTTGGTGCAGGGAGATTGGTTATCGTAAAAGCAGGGGAGAAACATCTTCTGTTTCTGAAGTCTTGACCATTGTCTGTCTGTCTGTCTGTCTGTCTGTCTGTCTATCTATCTATCTATCTATCTATCTATCTATCTATCTATCTATCTATCTATCTATCTATCTATCTATCTATATGCCTATCTGTCTGTCTGTCTCTTTCTGTATATATAATTGATGTACACAAGTTCAAGAAGACTATCCGTCCCTCTTTGTGTCTACTTATCTGTCTATCCATCCTTCTAACTGTCTGTCGAACTTTCATATGCATGTGCAATGTTTCATATTAACTTAGATTCCTTTGAGAATTGTTGTTGGCCTCAGTTCAGTCCTCCATCCTGTCTGGAACTATTACAGGATGATGGCACAGATCTTTTCCTCTTTTTGAAGAACTTCGAGCAGCACAGAACCAGCCAGGCATCATGACTGGTCAAGACCAGCAGATCCGGCTTCAAATGTCTGTGGCCGGAAATCAAACTTCCCTTCACAGGTCCAGACCATTTCTCTCATTTGATGTGGTTTGATGTTCTCTGATGCTCCCACTAATGCTTATCTAGATTCTCTGACCTTGGCTTGAGACAAGGAAGAAGACAATGCATAAAAAATGAGTTTCTAATCGCTTGTGTTTAATGTTCTCAGCACATGCAGTGGACTATAATTATTAGTTCAATTACCTTGTAGCTATTAAGCTATTACAACATTTTATACACTTTTCTCATTAAAGACTGCTTTGCATTGAGGTTAATGTCTCAGAATTCCACTTTCACACTTTCACTTTCATGGATTTTATGTTGTGATATGTACAGATATGTGCAATAATGGAAAAGTAATCAAAATGATTATGAACTCATCTCAGTATGGATGTATACAGTTGCATTTTGGCAATGCATTCATTAACACAGCTCCTTTTGATGTTGATTTGTGTGGTGTTTTTGTATTTGCTATAGACTCCTTTTTGGCTTTTGGAGTCCTAGCTTGGCAACATTTGTGTGTTCTCTGTTACCTTCCCATTATTACTTGTCAATGTAACATGAATTGTACACTACACCAAACAGAAGTATAAGCCTCATTGTTATAAGAGTGTTTGCTAAGAGCAAGAAAATTGACATAATAGCATATATAAATCCACAGAACTTATTCATGCTTATAGTTCTGTTTCTGTTCAAGAAAAGGACAATACATGTTATGCTTTGTTGGATATTTTCATCTTGCTTATCTGCTAAATATCTTAAAAAAAGTTGTTTTTTGTATTTAGCCAGGCCAATTAATAGGCTGCTATTTGACTATTTTGAGACTATCAGCATTGGTTAATAACCATGTTTGCTTGGCCAGTTAATTTGTGCCACTTTTATTATCTACCAACAGTCTTGTTAATGGACAACAAACATTTTCTGTTTTGGAATTACACTGCCATTCAGAAGTTTGGGATCAGTGAGATTTTCATACAAAAGAAATTAAAACCTGTACATTTCTTCACAAATGAAGCATTAAATTGATGTAGTGTGAGAGTAAAGACAATTGAAATGTCATTAAATGTCTATTTCAAGTAAATTTTGTTCTTTTGTACACTTCTGTTCATCTGAGAATTCCACAAAAATATTGAACAGCGCAGCTATTTTCAACATTTTTAATTATATGTTTTTAAAGCACCAAATCAGCATATTAGAATGATTTCTGAAGGATTTCTGTGAGACTGAAGACCGCAGTAATGGCTGCTTAAAATTCAGCTTTTCCATCACAGGAATTTATTGCAATTTATAATATAGTAAAATGAAAACAGTTTTTTTAAATTAAAATATTTCACAATATTTTTCACTTTTATTGTACATTTTTACTTCTTAATCAAATAAATGTAGCCTAGGTGATCATAAGAAACACAGTTAGTTTGTCTTTGTCTCATTTGCTATTACATATACGACAGACATCCACCACTGATCTGGTAGTTTGATGTTTCGGTGTTGGAGTGATGCAATAGTTTCAGGATTGAGTGGGAACTGAAGTGGTCAGCAGCTATAATGAAGTGTCTTGACTCATATGTTGTTATCATAGCAAGGTCTGTGCTGAGCCTTTTTAAGACAGAAATCATTTCTCTGAGACTGTGCTAACAATGAAGTGTAACTGACTCAGCAGCTTCTTTGCCACAATGTAATCAACAGCACAACACTTACAATAACCAGATGGGGACATGTGACTTAAGGGTTTAAATATAATTGCCTCAAGCTGTTTTTTCTTTAGTGCTGACTTTGTTTTCATGTGCTTCCTTCCAGATCTGGGAGTGTTTCGACTGACTGGGATCAGATCTATGACTTCGTCAAAAATCTAACAGAGAGATTTGTGAGGTAAATATTCTAGCTTAATGCTATCAGACAAGTCACTTGTACAAATTCTGAATGTACCTCCCAATCTAACACATCAAAGGAAATATCCATCACAACTTAAATCAAAGCTAAATGTTAACTTGGCTAAACGGCAGCTACACATCCGGTTCTAAGATGGCCCTACAGTGGAGGGAAAAATCGCAAGATGAATGTGAACTTATGTAACGTTGACTCAATGTATGTGCCAGTACAGATGGTAGCGACCTAGCCAGAAGAAAGCAGTCTGCTTGAGAAAATAGCAATGGGAGCAGGTGGGAGTGGGTGGCAAGGAGGCTCAGTCTTCTGGGCTGTGAGAATGGCCATTTGCACTGCAACCATCCAACAGCACACTTATCCCTCACACATGAAAGGAGAAGACGCAGCCAATGTACTTTAAGTCATGAGTGCAGGAAGACCAGTGCAGTCTGCCATAGACTTTGATGGTCTTCTGTTGTGCCATGTGGTCTGCACTGGCTCTTTTTAGGGTGCTTTATTAAGCACTGAATGGACCTGCTGTATGAATATATTATTTAGGAATTACCTTGAAGAGCTGTGTGAGGGGTTCCTGTGTTACCATTGTCTGTCTGTCTGTCTGTCTGTCTGTCTGTCTATCTATCTATCTATCTATCTATCTATCTATCTATCTATCTATCTATCTATCTATCTATCTATCTATCTATCTATCTATATGCCTATCTGTCTGTCTGTCTCTTTCTGTATATATAATTGATGTACACAAGTTCAAGAAGACTATCCGTCCCTCTTTGTGTCTACTTATCTGTCTATCCATCCTTCTAACTGTCTGTCGAACTTTCATATGCATGTGCAATGTTTCATATTAACTTAGATTCCTTTGAGAATTGTTGTTGGCCTCAGTTCAGTCCTCCATCCTGTCTGGAACTATTACAGGATGATGGCACAGATCTTTTCCTCTTTTTGAAGAACTTCGAGCAGCACAGAACCAGCCAGGCATCATGACTGGTCAAGACCAGCAGATCCGGCTTCAAATGTCTGTGGCCGGAAATCAAACTTCCCTTCACAGGTCCAGACCATTTCTCTCATTTGATGTGGTTTGATGTTCTCTGATGCTCCCACTAATGCTTATCTAGATTCTCTGACCTTGGCTTGAGACAAGGAAGAAGACAATGCATAAAAAATGAGTTTCTAATCGCTTGTGTTTAATGTTCTCAGCACATGCAGTGGACTATAATTATTAGTTCAATTACCTTGTAGCTATTACATCAAGGGCACATTTTATACACTTTTCTCATTAAAGACTGCTTTGCATTGAGGTTAATGTCTCAGAATTCCACTTTCACTTGAAATGATTCATGGATTTTATGTTGTGATATGTACAGATATGTGCAATAATGGAAAAGTAATCAAAATGATTATGAACTCATCTCAGTATGGATGTATACAGTTGCATTTTGGCAATGCATTCATTAACACAGCTCCTTTTGATGTTGATTTGTGTGGTGTTTTTGTATTTGCTATAGACTCCTTTTTGGCTTTTGGAGTCCTAGCTTGGCAACATTTGTGTGTTCTCTGTTACCTTCCCATTATTACTTGTCAATGTAACATGAATTGTACACTACACCAAACAGAAGTATAAGCCTCATTGTTATAAGAGTGTTTGCTAAGAGCAAGAAAATTGACATAATAGCATATATAAATCCACAGAACTTATTCATGCTTATAGTTCTGTTTCTGTTCAAGAAAAGGACAATACATGTTATGCTTTGTTGGATATTTTCATCTTGCTTATCTGCTAAATATCTTAAAAAAAGTTGTTTTTTGTATTTAGCCAGGCCAATTAATAGGCTGCTATTTGACTATTTTGAGACTATCAGCATTGGTTAATAACCATGTTTGCTTGGCCAGTTAATTTGTGCCACTTTTATTATCTACCAACAGTCTTGTTAATGGACAACAAACATTTTCTGTTTTGGAATTACACTGCCATTCAGAAGTTTGG
Source organism: Sinocyclocheilus grahami (assembly GCF_001515645.1). Classification (NCBI taxonomy): domain Eukaryota; kingdom Metazoa; phylum Chordata; class Actinopteri; order Cypriniformes; family Cyprinidae; genus Sinocyclocheilus; species Sinocyclocheilus grahami. Next base: position 1,358,528 of record NW_015505496.1, read on the forward strand.
GATCAGTGAGATTTTCATACAAAAGAAATTAAAACCTGTACATTTCTTCACAAATGAAGCATTAAATTGATGTAGTGTGAGAGTAAAGACAATTGAAATGTCATTAAATGTCTATTTCAAGTAAATTTTGTTCTTTTGTACACTTCTGTTCATCTGAGAATTCCACAAAAATATTGAACAGCGCAGCTATTTTCAACATTTTTAATTATATGTTTTTAAAGCACCAAATCAGCATATTAGAATGATTTCTGAAGGATTTCTGTGAGACTGAAGACCGCAGTAATGGCTGCTTAAAATTCAGCTTTTCCATCACAGGAATTTATTGCAATTTATAATATAGTAAAATGAAAACAGTTTTTTTAAATTAAAATATTTCACAATATTTTTCACTTTTATTGTACATTTTTACTTCTTAATCAAATAAATGTAGCCTAGGTGATCATAAGAAACACAGTTAGTTTGTCTTTGTCTCATTTGCTATTACATATACGACAGACATCCACCACTGATCTGGTAGTTTGATGTTTCGGTGTTGGAGTGATGCAATAGTTTCAGGATTGAGTGGGAACTGAAGTGGTCAGCAGCTATAATGAAGTGTCTTGACTCATATGTTGTTATCATAGCAAGGTCTGTGCTGAGCCTTTTTAAGACAGAAATCATTTCTCTGAGACTGTGCTAACAATGAAGTGTAACTGACTCAGCAGCTTCTTTGCCACAATGTAATCAACAGCACAACACTTACAATAACCAGATGGGGACATGTGACTTAAGGGTTTAAATATAATTGCCTCAAGCTGTTTTTTCTTTAGTGCTGACTTTGTTTTCATGTGCTTCCTTCCAGATCTGGGAGTGTTTCGACTGACTGGGATCAGATCTATGACTTCGTCAAAAATCTAACAGAGAGATTTGTGAGGTAAATATTCTAGCTTAATGCTATCAGACAAGTCACTTGTACAAATTCTGAATGTACCTCCCAATCTAACACATCAAAGGAAATATCCATCACAACTTAAATCAAAGCTAAATGTTAACTTGGCTAAACGGCAGCTACACATCCGGTTCTAAGATGGCCCTACAGTGGAGGGAAAAATCGCAAGATGAATGTGAACTTATGTAACGTTGACTCAATGTATGTGCCAGTACAGATGGTAGCGACCTAGCCAGAAGAAAGCAGTCTGCTTGAGAAAATAGCAATGGGAGCAGGTGGGAGTGGGTGGCAAGGAGGCTCAGTCTTCTGGGCTGTGAGAATGGCCATTTGCACTGCAACCATCCAACAGCACACTTATCCCTCACACATGAAAGGAGAAGACGCAGCCAATGTACTTTAAGTCATGAGTGCAGGAAGACCAGTGCAGTCTGCCATAGACTTTGATGGTCTTCTGTTGTGCCATGTGGTCTGCACTGGCTCTTTTTAGGGTGCTTTATTAAGCACTGAATGGACCTGCTGTATGAATATATTATTTAGGAATTACCTTGAAGAGCTGTGTGAGGGGTTCCTGTGTTGTTTTATGGTGTAATAAGGGACCAAGCAGAAAGACGATACAAGTAGGTTACAGTACACCTATACTCTTTATATATTCAAGAACATTCGAAATCATTTCTTTTTTAGGACAATTTTTCATTCATGCTAGGTATCGTAATACCATTTGGCAATTGTTGTATTTATCACTTGATCAGCCTGCGAAATGTTCAGTTCTCTTGCCTCTTCTTCATCTGATTTTTGTTACCAAAGTTTGGCTGCTTGGATACATTTGGATATTCTCCCTGAGTATCTCATGTGGGGGATGGTTGTGGATTGGATGTCATTCTGAGTGAGAAAAAGCTGCACCTCTCCTTATGCTCGGTCCTGAGACCTGACTTCAAATGTGTAGAGGAACCCAACATGTTCCTATGCTGTATCAGCTTTCCTGACAGAAGGTTGTGAAAAAGACCAACTGCTTCATTGAAATGTACTTGTCATAATCAGCTATATATTTGTTGTCAGATTATGTGTCAGTTCTTTCTGAGAAAAGAATGCTGTTCCAATATCGTTAGGACATAAAATCCCCGGTTTTGTAAACCAGCAGGTTGCGTGATAGCATTAGTGTTGTTATAGTTAACTAAAACTATTAACAAATGTTTCAGTTAATTGGAATAAAATTGAAAATAAAGTAAATATTAGTTAAAAACTTGAACTATTATTATAATTGTTGCCAGGGCAACTAACTGAAATAAAATATATATGGTGAAGTACTAAAATTACTAAAGCTAAAACTGAAATAAAAATACATTGAAGCTAAAAAAATAAATACTAAAATTACTAAAACTTTTAAACTGAAGTTTAAATGAAAACGGACAAATATAAAAATAAATGCCTATTAGTAATGGTAATAAATACTATAATTTTAAATAAATAATAGTAAAATAACACTATATCTTGAACAATGAAACATACCAGTATTAATGTCATTGTTCTACTTTTTGAACTTGACATAGGTCCAAATACACATCTGTATTGCATCACTGCTTTGCAGAAATTTTTGTGGCTGCTTGTTTGCCCTGCTCTTATTGCGAATGGTAAGAGGAATAAATATAAGAAGTGACAGGTATAAATATAATCACCAACAGGATGTCTGCGTGAATCACACATGACAACCTGTTTACTGTCTGTATATCAATTAATCACTTCCTTGGTTCAAGCAGAAATGATTTTTTTCCCCCAGTCACAAGCTTTTATTAGCTGGTCACATTGGCTATCTTACTCATAAACCAACTCTGATGGTTGCGAAAAGAACATGAGGACAGCCAGACTTTCTACATCAAAGGATTTCTCTGTATCATTTGCAGCAATGCTTGTTTTTAGCTATAAAATCAAGTCTCTTCTGATGTGCTTTCTGATGTGATTAAAAAAGAGATGTGTCCAACTAGAATTTGCAGCTGCACTTGAATTTCCATTTGTCATACATTTACAGTGTTTTTCCTTTTTTTCTCATTTTTTTTATTCCAGTCCAAATATGCGCGTGTCCTTCATAGTGTTTTCATCGAAAGCAGAGATTGTGTTAAAGCTCACTGGAGACAGGTACGGAATCAGGCTTGCATGAAGTGTTTGCAGTCCCTAGTGTATGAAAACTAGTAATACACCATGTGTTTGTACAGTACATTAAAGAGGAGTAAATATTTTTGGTGTAAAGGTTTCCTTCATGTGTTGATGGTTTTACATGATTCTAAAATTACCATTACATCTTATCGTGAGCATGACATTTAGTAGAATATTTCTTCCGTGTACACTGATTAGAATATTCCTTGCTTTTCATTATCAGGGCAAAAATAAATGAAGGTCTGAAGTATTTAAATGCTGTCAAACCAGCAGGAGAAACCTACATGCATGAAGGAATTAAAAAGGTAAATGGTGTGCTTTTTATGATAAACCGTGGAATGGAATTTGTGTGTGTTTTAAGAAATTAATTAATAAAAAAAAATCTAATGTGCAGACACGGGAGTGTAAATATACTTGACTGACTGTATTTCCTTGAATTTATTCTTGTACTGAAATAAACAAAATAAGGTAACAGGGTAAACTTTCTGGTTCCCCTCATGACCAAGATAAGGTGTAATTACATCTTTCTAAATAAACACACCACACGTAGGGCTGGACAATAATTCAATATCAATATGTATCGCGATATAATTTTTTTCAATAACGGTGATATGATTTTTAAACACATTTCCGATATTTCGATATACATTACTAGTGTTTCCCATACATTGATTTATTTGTGGTGTTTGACTTCGTTGAATAAACATGAGCACTGCACGGCGCGGGTGTTTTATATGAATGTATCTCTGAAGGGAACCGACGGTCTTCAGAAAAGTTTCGATGGCGTTTTCATTTTATCTGATAAAGTAGCGTTCATGAGCGGAGCTGCTTTGATTACAGCCGTTACTGGAGAAACCGCTAGTTCCACAGCGCCTCCTGCTGGCAGACAAGCAGTTTTTCAATTTTCAGTAAGCCCGTCTCCAGCAACATGTTTTAGTTGTAGCTCTTTATTTTTTTTTTCTGCAGAAACTCAGAGCACCTTTCATACCCTTTATACTGGCTAAAGCACATTTGTTTCAATCTATAAGAATAATCAGCCTACACTACCAGTCAAAGTTTTTGGACAGTAAGATTTTTAATGTTTTTTTTTTAAATTTTTTTTTAGAAGTCTCTTCTGCTCACCAAGCCTGCGTTTATTTGATCCAAAGTACAGCAAAAACAGTAACATTTAAAAATATTTTTACTATTTAAAATAACTGCTTTCTATTTGAATATATTTTAAAATGTAATTTATTCCTGTGATCAAAGCTGAATTTTCAGCATCATTACTCCAGTCTTCAGTGTCACACGATCCAGAAAACATTGTAATATGCCGATTTGCTAATTATGAATATTTAAAACAGTTTAAGCATTTTTTTAATTTCAGGATTCTTTGATGAATAAAGATCCAAAGATCAGCATTTGTCTGAAATAAAAAGCTTTTGTAACATTATACACTATTCCATTCAAAAACTTGGAGTCAGTATGATTTTTTATTTTTTTGTGAAAGAAATTATATAAATTAATACGTTTATTTAGCAAGGATGCTAAAAGTGATGATAAAGACATTTATAATGTTACAAAAGATTTCTATTTCAGATAAATGCTGTTCTTCTGAACTTTCTATTCATCAAAGAAACCTGAAAAAAATCTACTCTTCAAAAACTTTTGACTGGTAGTGTATGTTAGCTTATAGTTTGAAGTTAAAGATATTAATATTAATTAGGTGAGTCTGAGATGTTTATTTGACAGTGATTTCACATTTCTTGTTTGTATGAAGGCTAAATACAAATAAAAGGTGAGCATTCATTTATTTGTGCCGTTTTTTTTTCTCCCCAAAGTATTATATGGTTTTAAATGAGGTGTCAAGACTTGTCAAATTCATTTTTCATAAGTTTGTATGCACAGACATCTGTTGTGGGCGTTCTTGGCAGTTTTTACGAGGCTTTTTTTAAATAAGTGTTCATATCGATATCGGAATTATATCGTATAGACCGAAATTAATAAATATATCGTGATATAAATTTAGGCCATATCGTCCAGCCCTAACCACACTGGGAAGTCGTGGCCTAATGGTTAGAGAGTCGGACTCGTAACCCAAAGGTTGCGGGTTTGAGTCTCGTACCGGCAGGGATTGTAGGTGGGGGGAATGAATGTACAGTGCTCTCTCCCACCTTCAATACCACGACTGAGGTGCCCTTGAGCAAGACACCGAACCCCAACTGCTCCCTGGGTGCCGCAGCATAAATGGCTGCCCACTTCTCCGGGTGTTTGTTCACGGTGTGTGTGTGTTCACTGCTGTGTGTGTGAACTTTGGATGGGTTAAATGCAGAGCACTAATTCCAAGTATGGGTCACCATACTTGGTCATATGTCACTTTCACTTTCTTTTCACATTCAGTATCCTATATCTGGCCTCAAGATGAGTTCAGTGTCTTTGATACAATGATAGATAAATGAAATATGTGACCCTGGTCTGGACCACAAAACCAGTCTTAAGTCGATGGGGTATATTTTTAGTATTGAATGGGTCAAAATTAACGATTTTTCTTTTATGTCAAAAATCATTAGGACATTAAGTAAAGAACCATGTTCCATGAAGATATTTTGTAAATATCCTACTGTAAATATATCAAAACTTAATTTTTGATTAGTAATATGCATTGCTAAGAACTTCATTTGGACAACTTTAAAGGAGATTTTCTCAGTATTTATTTATTTTTTGCACCCTCAGATTCCAGATTTTCAAATAGTTGTATCTACATTGTCCTATCCTAAAAAACCATACATCAATGGAAAGCTTATTTATTCAGCTTTCAGATGATATATGAATCTCAATTTTGAGAAATTTACCCTTATGACTGTTTTTTTTTTTTTTAATACATCCCTGCAATCTTTGAGAAAATAGATATGTTTCTACTCGCACAACTATCACTCCCTTCCTCTTTCCAGGCAACTGCACAAATGAAAGAACAGCTCAAAAAGTCCTCTAGTATAATTGTGGCTTTGACTGATGGAAAGCTTGAACCGTATATCCATAAACTCACTAAGGATGAGGTGAGCTGGTATCTAACATCATACATATTTTTCTTAATTCATGGCAATGAACAGTTGCATTGTTATGACTGTTTGTTGTGTATATAGGCTGATGAAGCAAGGACGTTTGGGGCTCGTGTGTACTGTGTCGGCGTAAAGGACTTTGATGAAGAACAGGTAATACTGACAGATTTAAAAATAGTGTGAAAACTACACAGAAAACGTGCGATTAACACTTAAAAAGCTCTCTAAAGCTTCCCCAAGTGCAGGGGTTTTGCAGAGTTGCCTGTAATTACAGGGCTGCTGCTCTCTTTCTGTTTCTGAAAACTGAGTTAAAGGAGAGGAAATGCCAGCACATTTTTTTTTACTTGGCTATCAGCCTTGTTATTATTATCTCTCTATTTGCCTGCCAACAGCTCGCCGATGTGGCTGATACCAGGGAGCAAGTGTTCCCAGTCAAAGGAGGCTTTCAAGCTCTCAAAGACATTGTGAACTCGGTAAGTTCTCCATGCCAGGGGCACCCATCCCAAAAGGTGTGATAGAGGTTCTAGTCAACTAAGACAGATCCATTGAACTGTTAGGTAGTCATTTAGCTGACAATTTCTTCAAAGTGACTTACAGTAGACTTCTTATGTGAACAGCCCCCTGGAGCAAAAAGGGGTTAAATGGCTTACTCAAGGGAGAAATGCTGAGAGAATCGGCAACAAGCACATCACCTCAACTAAACTATACTATGAGTATACAGCCCATTCTTGGGAATATTTCTTGTGTTCTTTGAAAATGGATGTGTTTTTGCAATTACCTTTTTTTTTTTGCATTTGTGATGCTTTCCGTTTGCTTCATGATGCTTTGAATGTTCCTCAGCAATTTTTCCGTGCATGTTTGCATTTACTTTATGTGCATCACATTTACCGAAGATGCAGTTTAACATTGTAAACATGGTATGAAGACTGAACATCTTCTGCCATCAGTAAACCATCAACAGCTGAGGTCAGTGTTTTTGTACATGGGTGTGTTGTTTTGTGACCACAGGAATCAGTTTCTTGGATATTTTTCAGGTTTAGTCATGCGAGACAAATGACAGGACCTCCATGTAATTTATTGTTTTGTGCACAAAAGAGATATGAAAAAAAGACCCATCATGTTGTTACTAAGTAAGCTTGTTTGGCCAAATGGAGTTTCAGGCCCAGCAAAACACAGGCATTCTCCAGTGATTAGTAATCTTGGAGGTTGTGCTAGTTGGCCTCATGTTGCTCTCTGCTCAGATTTCCAGGATTTGAGATCAGTTTTGCAGTCTGGGCCTAAAGGAGACTTAACAGATATTTAGCAAAAAGCAAAAGCCTAAAGAATAGATTTAACCAGGCATATTTTAATATTCCAAGACTGTTTTGATTGATTGCAGAGAAGGTTTTTTATTTTTTATTTTTGTGGCTTAATTAAAATATTTAATATCAAATGTTTGGGGTCAGTAAGATTATTATTATTTTTTAGAAATTAATAATTATATTCAACAAGGATGCATTGAATTGAAACCTGAAAATAATCAAAAATGCATTTACAATGATACAAAAGATAAATATATGCTAATAATTGCTGTTTTTTAATATTCTATTTATTAAATTATTACATATAAATTAAATTACATAAAATTACATGTAAAAATAAAAGAAAGAAAAAAGAATAAAAAAAGAAATACAAATAAAAATGATTTTAAATTGTAATAATATTGCACAATATTACTGTTTTTAGTGTATTTTTGATCAGATAAATGCAGCCTTGGTGAGCACAAGAGATTTCAAAAATATATATTTTTTTGAAAATCTTACCGACCCCAAACTTTTAAACCGTAGTGTATATAACTCCACAAAATATGTGTACTGGACCCGACTGGAGGGAATGGATATTGCTTAAATTATCAAAAAGATCCAAGTGTAAACACGGGTTTCTGAGTAAAAACATATTGACCTAGTTGTGAAAGGGAAAGATTTTGTGGTCAAATGAGGTTAAAAACATTTTCAGCCAAATTTGAAAGCAGTATTTGTAGTGCTAATTCTCACAACGCTGACACCTCATATACATACAAGAAATTTTATTTAAATCTGACTGAAGCTGAAAACTGAATGAAAACTCTTTCAGCAGGATGGTGATCCAAACACAAAGCAAGGGGGAAAAAAAGCTTAAAAAGGTCAAATCCATGATCTCAATTCAACTGAGAATTTGTGGCTCTTGCAATTTGAGAATTTGTTGCACTGCAAGAATGTCATGATTATCCAATCAGAATCAAGTATTCTAGAGATCTGTGTAATAATTATAGATAGATGGATGCTCTAATGCTTAAAGTCTATTCCTGTGTGTGTATAGATACATGTCAAAGAAAAGAAGTTGAAATGTCTTGCGATGAACCTCCCTTGTATCGTTCCATCTCATAACTCATTAAAGAGTCATAAAGACCATCCTGAGTATCTTTCAGCCCTGATGTTCAGTCAGTGTTCCTTCTTCCCTTTAATGATAGCAGAGTTTATCAGGTGTCATATTCAATCAGCCTGTTGTATATGTGCCCTCCGCTTCAGTCTGAAGCCTCATCTCCACTGCAGGCGATTTGGAGGACCATATCTTTCTGTTAATGTTGTCTTTTTGCCCATTGTGTACAGAGATTTGCATAGTTTGTCCTCTGTTGATTTATGTGGATGATGGGAGAAGCGATGGTGGCCTCTCACAGGCCTGTTTATATGATAATGTCAGCCTGCGGTCTCTAATAGAGCTGAAGAGGGAAAATGGCACCGCATAATTTCCCCATAACGGCTGACACGGGTCTATCCCACACCACACTACAGTATGTGATGCTCGTCTCATTGAGCTTGATTTGGCATAGCAAACATCCCCGGCGTGAATGCTAAACACCCAGACATTGTGATAGCTGATACAGTGATTCAGCAGTGACAAGTACTAATTTGAATACATTTTTATCATACAGATCCTCAAGCAATCATGCACAGAGATCCTAACAGTGGAGCCATCCAGCGTCTGTGTGAACCGTAAGCATTTTGAGTGCTTTTACAGCTGTCAGGGTGGATGAAATTGCCTTTGTGTGTGTGTGTGTGTGTGTGTGTGTGTGTTTGTGCGTGCGTGCGTGTACATGGTCTTTGATTTGGGTGAATGCCCAGGAGTGCTTCTCATTATGTCCTCATCTGGTTTACATACCACAGAGTCCTTTGAGATTGTTTTGAGAGGGAATGGGTTCACACTGGGTAGACAAACAGAAGGAGTGGTCTGCAGTTTCATAGTGGATGGAGCTACTAACAGTAAGTATGGTTATACTGCATATATTGACGTCAACCTTACTCTTTAGCCTGATGCAATACTGATTTAAGAGATTTTTTTTGTCTGGTAGTCAGTTGTATCATACAAGAAGTGACAAGCAGGCCACACCTAGAATGCAATGCACCTAAGATGCAAGACGTTTTGTGGCTTAACAGTCACATTAGGTTTCTAAAGACAGAATAAGATGTTCAAATACACCAATAAAGATTTAAAGCAGTAGTTCTTAACCAGGCGGCAGGGCCCACTAGGGAACTTCCAAGAGGGCTGCAGGATGACTTAAAATTATTTAATTTAATGAATAGAATTATTATTATTTTGATATAATTAAACAATCTCAATTAATATGCTAAAATAATAAATATTGTTTTTATTATTCCTCTGTTTAACGTCTGGAATTTCAAAATGAATTGTGGTTCATTCATTTAGCTACGTTGACACTCCCGGTTTCTGTTAATATATTATGATTTTATATATGTGCAAAATGGTTATGGTTTTATATATCCACAAAACCAGTCATAAGGGTAATTTTTTTGAAACTGAGATTTATACACAATCTGAAAGCTGAATAAATAAGCTTTCCGTTGATGTATGGTTTGTTAGGATAGGACACTATTTGGCCGAGATACAACTATTTTAAAATCTGGCTCTCTGAATGTGTCTATGCATCTGCATATTTTTGATTGGAAGCATATCCAGGATATGCCACCCAGAAAACAATTCATGTCATTTATAGCATATATGCAAACATACTGTATATGAGTTGTCCTGAACAATCTTTGCTGAACAGTCCACTAGGTAATATCAAATAGTGTCTTTTGGGGATTTAAATGGTCTTTGTGTTTCAATGACGTAGCGCCAGATATCAGGTCTCATCTGCAACGACAGCTGTTGGTTCGTCAGACCAGGATCTAGGGCATCTGTCAGCCTGCCCATTAGCACTGGCCGGCCCCGTCCCTTAGAGTCTTTGGCTGGAGGGGGTGAGGAAATTTTGTCTGGCAGCAGCATGTCCTCACCTGTGTTTTCACAACAACAGCGGAGTGAGAAAAATAACCGAGGAACAGACCTGACACCTGCCTGCAGCACGAGTGGTGGAACGTGCCTCATCAATAATCAATCTGATCTGTCAGGCTGCCATTTAAGTTCCATCTGCACATGGGGTGGGAAATGCGCCCAGATAACATGGCAGCGCTGCCTCCACCAGAGCTCCTCCTCTCACTCTGCTAGATGATAAAAAGATGGTCAGTCTTTCTAAAATGCTGAATGGTTTATTTATTTTTCAATGAAAGTTTGATGCTTTTCATATCTTGTGTCATATTGGATGTTTTCGCCAATGTTGGAAAGCTACTTGCCAAGCTACAAGCTAATCATAATTTGAACTTGAATACACTACAATCAGTGTATTCTTGTGGAAAAGTAGTTAGTTATACTACTAATCAAACTGTTGGGTTTAAGTAAGATTTTATAAATGTTTTTGAAAGAAGCCTCTTATTCTCACTCAGGCTGCGTTTATTTGATCAAAAATACAGTAAAATGTTAAATAATATTACAATTTAAAATAACTGTTTTCTATTATAATATTTAATATATTGTAAGCGAAATGTGTCACATGATCCTTCAGAAATCATTATAATATGCCGATTTGGTTCTCAAGAAACATTTCTTATTATTATCAAATGTCAATATTTTTTTTGTGAAAACCATGATCTTTTTTTCCATGATCCTTCAATGAATAGTTACAAAAAGAAAAGAAAAGTTCTTTTGATCAGTATAATACAACCTTATACATCCCCAATGGTAGTGTATGCTACATGCTACTAACAAGAAGTAGCTAACCAAGTTGAAGTTCTTTAAGGTGCCAATATATTTTTTATTATTCTAACTGATGGTATAATGGGATATATATATATACATATGTATATGTTGGTTTATTTTCAATTCAGTTTAGCTTCTGTTAGTTTTAATTTTTAATTTCATTTCAGTTTTTGTCTATTTTTGTTTAGTTTTCTTCCCCTTTAAAGTCATTCCCTTTTTCTTTACTTTTATCTGTAGAACACTGCCTATTATGATGCACTTATTTTGATCAGAAATTACATCATATTCTAAATAACTCCCAATCGGACTCCTTCCTTATATTTGTCTCTCCGTTTCTGCTGTAACTGTCGTCACTCTGCTGTGAAAAATCTCACAGAAAAATCTCTGAAAAATAAAGCAGAATATACAGTGTATAAAATAGAGTAACTATATTTTCAAACTTTATTCAAGGCAGTGTGTAATAATTAGCATAAAATAAAAAGTACCATTCCAATGTGCTTATGTGTTCTCTTCCTATAGACAAATGGAGGTTCTGATCAGTTTGAACAGTGGCACATCATATATCTCCAGTGCTTTCACCATCACTGCCTCCACATGTGTAAGTCAAACATGACATCAGAAGGAAAAATGTCTCTTTAGCTTATATACTTATAACATAATTTATAACTGTAAAAATTGGATTTATATTGCATGCAGTATTTCCTTTGTTTCGTTCTGTTTTCATAACATCTTGCTGTTATTCTGTTTTTAAGCCAACTGTAAATGTTCCCTCTCTCATTAGTCGGACGGCACAGTGGTGGCCATTGTGTTCTTGGTGCTCTTTCTCCTGTTGGCTTTGGCTCTGATGTGGTGGTTCTGGCCTCTCTGCTGCACTATTGTAAGTGTCACATGTCTTCCAGCATCCCAATGTGAATTGTGTCCCTTTTCACCTACAGAATCTGTATTGAGATTAACATTACCATGTTTATTTCTCATTATTTATACTTTCCTGTTTGGTACTTTAACTGTAAATTCTAATGAGGTTTACATCATTTGTTTATAGTAAGATAAGAAATCAGTAGTGGTTTACTTTTCTTATGGTGTTCATTTAGCTTATAAAGTGTTTTGTTCATATTTACCCAGCTTTAAGAGATTTTTTTATTAGTTGTTGTGGCTGAACGTCAAATTTGTAAATTTCAAGGGAAGAACAATGCACAGCAATAGACCTGACCACATCCTGACTATTCATCTGATGTGTGCAACCAGAACAGCTGCTAAAAATACAGAAGTATTTCATATGTGGCAAAAAAAAAAACAAGAAGCTATTTTCCTGTTGGTGCTTTGTGATTTTTTTTGTGATTCAAATGTTTGGCTGTAAAATAAAACCAAACAAAGTACACTCTCCTATACTTAAAATAACTATTTAAATAAAAAAGCAGCTATGCTTCTCGGTCTCGGCTCTGATTTGCTTGTATACTGTATATAGATGGTGCACTTACAATTTATATAGAATTCGAAGCTGGTGAGTATCGCTTTGGCAATCAGCGTCAATGCAACACCAAATTATATGCACCACCTCTCTTTGAGAACCTGGCGGGAGCCATTCCAGGACGAGATGGAAGCATATTTTGGAAAACCAACAAAGGCATTAAAATGTAAACCCCCCGCAGCATGTCTGGACTCGGCCCTGTTTGTCTTGGTGGAAGAGCTGCTGTTCCTCTCCATCAGGGACCCCGGCACAAGAGAAGGACCATGTGTGCTTTGTTAATATTTAAACTCAGCCATGCCAGCTTTCAGCAATCAGAGAAATACAGAAGCACCCCCCCCCCCCCACAGCAACACGGTTTTTGCAGAAATGCCAAAATTTTACCAAATAGTAAGAAAGGTCATAAGAAATTGGAAGGTCAAGTATGTAAGTATGTGTTTTTGCGCCATCAAACAGGTCAGTCCAAAGACTAAATTGACTACAGTGGACAATCTAAACATATAAATGTTGGAATGTAAATAAATAAATATCATATTATTTCTAAATTATTTTTTTTATTAAATATAAAACATGTCATTGTATTTTGGTAAAGGCATCTGTTTATTTATGGTCTGATACCACACTCTTAGGTCATTAATTTGTTGTTTTACTGCAAACAGGTTAATTTTATGTTAATGGAAATGCACCATTTTAATTTGCAAATATGCTACCTGCTACTTGTTCATGATCATGTTAAGCCTGGGAAACAGCTTGACACAACAGTGTGTTCAGAGGGGTGAAATGGACAGATTATAAACTCCAATTGGACAATTATCCCGAAAGCCATATGGGGACGTTGTACTGCTGGGCTGTGATTGGTCGATTCCACAGCTGTGCCACTAGTTTTTAACCCCTCGCATGAGTGTCAGATGGCGAAGTACACTGACATTTTGGATTTAATTATCAGCTCTTCATCGTCCGAACCACATTTAAAGGGTTGTCCCGGCTTCACATCTGTCGTTCAGGTAGTTTGAGAACCTAACAGCCCAGCATGTAATTTGTGTAATGCCTTATTTATCCCACAATATGTCTGGCAAATATAAATCTGCTCTTTAATTACTCAATAAAAAAGCTAATCCTTTAGCACAAGGTTCTGTCCAAAGTTATGTTAATCATCACACGCTGGGGGCCCCACGGATGGATAGGATTGGATTTTCCAACAGTCAGTCAAAGAGCAATTAATTAACTCTAATTGATTATTTTCCATCATTATAATGGTAACAATGGCGAAATGATATCAGTGCACTTTAATGTGAATGAAACAGCTGTTCTACCCATGATATGTGATGATTAAAAGGCATTTTCCCCTGAAAACTAATTTAGTAAATGCTTAACCTGCAATGGCAGTGTATCCATCTTTCATGTTTAATGAGACAAGGCTTCCATTTTGGAAAGCATCTGCAATGGAAGGGGTTACATGGTTGACAGGTGAAACATGGTCACTTCCGAGGCGTTTTATCTAGATTGTTGGAGTCTATTCTGTGAGTTACAAAGGCTCAAGTATGCCGAGCTTTACAAATTACATATGTAGCCATTATATTGCAGTAGTTTGCCCTTTAACCTCATGAGAGGAGAAGTGAATGGGACTGGTAAATGACATTGGATTCAAACTTGTGTCGCCCACATAAGCTCAACTGCTGGGCCGCTGCTCTGACGCAAACTCACTTTTGTCTAGTAACATATTTATCCATCATGTTGAAGAGTGGTTAGATGTGTCAGGTCAGTTGATATGCAGTTTGCTGAGCGATCACTAATCTGACGACACCAGAATCAATAGATGCCAAAGACATTTCCAGGAAGAACATCTTGTCTTTGAGAAAAGTCACCTGCTGAATCCAGCTTAGTGTTTCTCGTGACAGACAAGCAGTCACAGACAGTGCTACAGGAAGTCATCTCATCCTGTTAACTCTCCTCTCCTTTGCACTGGGGATCGGCCTGGAGTGAAGCCCAAGTTTCCCTTCAGCATTTCATTGCAGCTAATTAATTCCTCAGGACTTTATGATTGGGGGATTGCAGGGGAGCGTTGAACATCGTCCAATTAATTAAGAGTTAAACGGACCACCGTGCTCACCCCAAAGACTCCCCTGTCAACAAGTTGATTTTTGGGCTTTCTTTATTTTGCACCAGGGCCCTGCAGTGTTATTTTACAAGCAGATCCCTGTAATCAATTGTGGTGGTGCCCGGCTCCATTTGTTCAACTGTGAATCAGGTCCTTAGACAGCAATAACTAACTGATTAATTTCATTTAGAATGATTCTTTCTCTCTTCTCAGGTTATTAAAGACCCACCCCCTCAAAGACCTACTCCACCTCCACCTGTAAGATTTTTTGTATAAAATATACATATAATTAATGTTTATGAATATATATTTTTATTAAAAAATACATATAATTTTTGTATAACATACACAAGGTTTATTTACGGTTAATTTGAAGGTTCTATTTTTAAAATGCTAAAATATAGTCAAAGGTTTGGGTTAAGATTTATTTTTTTAAAGAAATTGCTCATTTTGTTCAGCAAGGATACATTAAATAGATCAAAAGTGACAGTAAAGACATTGTTTATATTACAAAAGATTTCTGTTTCAAATAAATGCTATTTATAAATCCGAAAACCTGGTTTTCACAAAAACAATAAGCAGAACAACTATTTTCAACATTGATAACAATAATAATATATGCTTCTTGAGCACCAACTCAGCATATTAGAAGGATTTCTGAAGGATCATGTGACTCTAAAGACTGAGATCCAGCTTTGCCAGCACAGGAATGAATTATGTTTTCCAAAAATGTAATTCCTAAAATATTAAAATCCTAATTAAAATCTTAATGACCCCAAACTTTTTAATGGTAGTGTGCATAAATATAACAGTCACCCATCTGCTGTTGTATTTGCAATGCTTTCTTTGAGTCTGTAAGTTTCAATTTTATCAATTTTCTGGCCATATTTTTTTTTTCAGAAGCCAGAGCCAGACTCAGTACCCAAGAAAAAGTGGCCAACAGTTGATGCATCTTATTATGGGGGAAGAGGAGCTGGTGGAATCAAACGAATGGAGGTGAACATCGAGACATTACACTTTAATGATGCTTATAATGATTTGCAGCCCCCTGATGACAGGAAAGGTTTTGATGTCATCACAGCTGTTTTTGAGCATTTTGCAGTTGTCTGCCACCTCCACTCTTTCTCCCAGGAGTGTTGATGACCTGCCTGACATTATTAATGCTTTGCATGTTTATTAAGTCACATATTGATATATCAACATGTTTCTTTTTCTGACAGTTTCATAATTGTACACTCTTAAAAATAAAGGTGCTTCAAAAGGTTCTTCAAGCGATGTCATAGAAGAACCATTTTTGGTTCCACAAAGAACCATTCAGTCAAAGGTTCTTTAAAGAACCATCTCTTTCTTACCTTTTTATAATCTGAAGAACCTTCTTTCGCCACAAAGAACCTTTTGTGAAACAGAAAGGTTCTTCAGATGGTAAAGGTTCTTTATGGAACCATTTAGACAAAAAGGTTCTTCTATGGCATCGTGAAGCACCTTTATTTTTAAGAGTGTAGGACTAACATTATAAAATTGTATTTTTTATACAACAGTTAGTTTTGAATGGTTAATGAGCAGTGTGGAGTTCAAGTGGGGTTGTGTAATTTTGCCTGGAGGCTGGAGTAATTATGTTTCCAGAAAGTTGGACTATCCTTGTTTTCTTTGGCTTACTCTCACCAGTGACAATGGAGTGAGAGTTTAGCAGAAAATGGAAAATCTGGAGTGGACATGGAGCGGAGTGCTTTAATTGGGGTCACATATCAGGATGTGCAATATATTGATACCCTATCGGTTATCGGCTGACATTTGACTTTTGCCTTCATCTAACCCTTACCTAAGGTTATTCTTTAATAATAATAATAATTGAATAACACAGTTTAATAGATAAACAGATTTTCATACTGTACATTATAATGTTTTAATGCCTTGACTTGTAGCATTTAAAATGACTTCAGTTTATAGTGCTTTTACTTTTAATTTATTTTGAAAAAATAATGTAGAATTTTTATAAGCCATTCACAGGTTATCGAATATAACATAAATATAAATATCAGTGCATCCCTATTTACATTCTCTGCTTCAGTCTGTGCGTTACTTGGCAACATGCAAATCTTTGACTTCATTTGGAAATATTTTCATTGATGTCCAAAAAAAAAAAAAACCTAGCAGGTCAAATTTTGTCTGAAATGCAAATTACTTGATATTAATGTTTAAAGAACTGCAAAATAACTTATATTCAGAACAACAGCAACCCAGCTTGCGTGATATTGCCTCATTGGCATACATTTAGGTTATATTGTTCATGTTAGTATTACTTGTGTTGATTTCTCTTTTTGATTAATCTCTCCCGCTATTACTCTTATTGTAAGTTGCTTTAGATGACATGTAAATGTTAGTAGTAGACTTAAGGGTCAGATATTCTTGATCATTTTGGTCCAGACTTTAATAATCAGGTGGAGAATTAATGAATTGAGCTTGGAAAAGAAAACATATTGTTCTTTTTTTTATCCACACAAGAGCACTTGCTGTTCTTGCCCATCTAAAAGCCTTTGTGTCTGTGATGTCAAGCTCAAGACACCTCAAAGTTTCTGATAGAAATCCCCTTAAATGTAGCACAGCCCCTGACTGATGGTTTTGACTTGACAGGGCCCTGCCAGTTCAGCTTCCATGATGTCCCGCTGTCTTAGGCCATGTTGATGCTGAAGGATTGAGAACCGCTGTGATGAGACGAATTCATCTTGCTGACTTCCATTCTGTCATTCGACTTTGTTCAGCTGAAATGTGCTACATACACTCTTAAAAATAAAGGTGCTTCAAAAGGTTCTTCAAGCGATGCCATAGAAGAACAATTTTTAGTTCCACAAAGAACCGTTCAGTCATAGGTTCTTTAAAGAACCATCTCTTTATTACCTTTTTATAATCTCAAGAACCTTTTTTCGCCACAAAGAACCTTTTGTGAAACAGAAAGGTTCTTCAGATGTTAAAGGTTCTTTATGGAACCATTTAGACAAAAAGGTTCTTCTATGGCATCGTGAAGCACCTTTATTTTTAAGAGTGTAGCACTGTATCCATCTCAAAGCTGGTTTTAAAAGGGATATTTGTTACACGCTCGACCGTCCCTCCTCCAAGCTCCAATGTTCAAAAAAGCATCCATTATGTAATATTCATTTCTGTCTCCAATAATTAGAGATGCACCGAAATTCCGGCTGCCTAAAATTATTTCACCGCTCAGGTTTCACTTTCACGTGGTGTGACGCTCTGCGTATTATCCCGCTCTATGCATGTGCGCTCTGCTCAGCGCTCCACTCATTTATCATTCATTAAAGCCTTGGACGGGCCTCAAATTTAGGCCCTGGCCTGAAACGCTCAGGCCCTAGCCCGGCCCATGTCCGACAGCTTATAAGAATTACAGACCCGAGCCCGTCTTTTTTTCCCCTTCTCCCAAAACAGCTTATACTACTGTTTCAGCTATTAAAATAGTTCAGTTTTGTATGTAATGGCAAAGTTATTATATTTCGTTTCGTTTTTTTATTAAGTTAATTTAGAAAAACGTTTGGAGCATTTTTTGTTCGTTAAATATACGTTTTTGTTTTTTAAAATAACGACCAAGATAGTGAGCCTGTTTGATCAATTTAGCCTTCTCAAATCATCACGACTTGCCTAAAATAAAATCTATAGATATAAAACAGTTCAAGCATATAACAATGTTTAAACGTTAAACCTAGATAAATGTGCGCTATATCCAATAGTTTGTGCGGAGAGTGGAAGCTAAAGCGCGCTTTGCAGGACATGGAGGCGCCAGCGCGATCACTTGCATTTTATTTAGTGGATACACCGTCACTTTTGCTCATAAAGGTAAGAGTAATACATCATTCATAACTGTAAAGGGTCTACTTTTATTTTATACACCGTCACTTTTGCTCATAAAGGTAAGAGTAAAACATCATTCATAACTGTAAAGGGTCTACTTTTATTTGTGTGCACTCACAATATCAACAAAACGTTGTGCTTTTATAAAATAAAGAAATCAAACATGATGCGCTTTCTGCCGTCTCGTCTTGAACAGGAGCGCTTCACAAAAATTAACCGAAACTCAGTGAATGCATGCCACACACAGACATGATAAATATATCTATAGAAAGCTTTAAATTACTACTTAACGAAATAAAACTCTTTCATTATAATCATAATCATAATCCGTAAAATGGAAAAATGGAAACCCAAGGGACGTAAAAAAGTCGGGGCCCGTCGGGCTAAAAATGCAGGGCTCTACCGTTCATGCTCATCGAAACGGCAAAGTCCACTCAAAAAATCGAGCCGACAGGAAACATCTATGTAGTACATGTAGTGCCCCTTCAGTCCTAGGTGTATCTACACTTTGGAATTGTTGACACTAGAACCCAGATTCGTTTAATTGTGTCTCTCGACGTGATTTTACTTAAAGTCAAAATGTGACCCTGCTTTTTTATACTACTTCTTACAAAGTGCAACGCTGACCCCTGTAAACTGCTTTCCAAAAAATATAGCTACGTATCAGTTCTTTTTTAAATGACACGCTATGTAGCAGAAATATACAATGAATTTATTTAAAAGAAAATAGACAAAAGGAATCAAAGATTAATCTAAATATGTTCTTTCAACTTATAAATAAGCTTTTATCTTCAAATACAGTGCTTGCTTTGACTTTTTTCTTTCCCTTTCCACAACACACTTCAAGGGTTAAACTTTTACACAAATATCAAAATAAAAGTTTGTCACTGAATCACTCTTCCAAATTAAACCTCAGTTCTTTCCCTTCGGAAGTATAAATTTGTCACCAATCAGTGTAAACCAATATATCAGTGTCCTTTAGAAAACTTAAAATATAAATACAGTAAGTAAACAAACTTTAGATTTAGTTAGAAATACCAATGTAACCCTTTACTGACATACTTTCAATGAGTCAGAGTATTAAACCACTATATGGTTAAAAAATAGAAAAACAGCTTAATATGGGCCCACCACACTCACTCACTTACACACACACACACACACACACACCCCGTAGCAGGCCTGAAATGTCACTGGTGTGCGTTGAGGCCAAGTGAAACCTAAAATCGCCGTTTCGCTCTCGAAGAGCACAAATAAAACAGACAAAATGCACCTGAATGAACTTGAAAGAGTTCCAGGATCCCATCAGATCAGTCCACGTGAGGCGGTGATCGGTCGGCAAACTCCGTGACACTCCCGCGATGCCAGAGGAACGCCTAACCACTTGGCGATTAGGAGCGCTATCTGGATTTCCTCAATGTACTTCACAGTCGATGTAACAACAGTCTGTGGCAATCACTCTGATCACCTCTAGCTCTCTTACAGTCGCTGATTTCAATGATAAACTTGATTTAAGTATCTCACCAGCGATTCAGGTTAGTCCTGTTTACTGTAATGGCTATACAGCATAAACCCCGCATTTCTTCCGAATCGCGTCGCATTGACTTCTTTGTGGCGTCATGTTGACTTCATAATAGAATAATATGCTAGTTAACACTTAAAGGGGTCATATGATGAGATTTAATTTTTTCCTTTCTCTTTGGAGTGTTACAAGCTCTTGGTGCATAAAGAAGATCTGTAAAGTTGCAAAGACTAAAGTCTCAAATCCAAAGAGATATTCTTTATAAAAGTTAAGAGTCAGCCACTCCTACCTAAAATGGCTTGTTCGAACACCCCCCCACATATCTACCTCACTATGTGGGAAGATTTGCATAACGCCGCCCAAATGTTCACGCAAAGAAAGAAGGTGTAACTTTTATTCTCGCTGTATTATTGTTGCCGCTGCCGCCATGTCCTGAATACGCTGTGTGTTTCGTTGTGAAAGCGAAACTACTTTGTTTGGTCTTCCAAAAGAGGATGATATCCGCTTCGCCATGCCTGGAGCTGATCCGTGCTGGTCGCTGAGGAAATACATCAACTTAGTGCTGTGGATCGCCGGAGTCCAGCCCGGGGTCATCACATGTGCTTGCCACAAGTCCGCCGGACGCTCCTTCATCGAATCCGCTCATTACACCAAATAATGTTCTTTTTAGCAGCATCATATGACCCCTTTAAACGACACAGTTCTGACTATGTTCATCACAAAATAAAGTGATGCATTTTCTGTTATCATACCGACAACATCACCAACGCACTTCTTTCAACTCGTCTCTCCCACCCCCTACTGACAATGACATCCTCGGTGGCCAATCACAGTTGCCCTACTTGACATTAGGCGGGATTAAGTCACTTTTCAACCAATAACATTAAATCAAACACAACTTCTTGACACAGACATGTCTGAACAGGTAACTTTTTTATATAAAAAAAAATATAGAAACACTTCTGTCACAAGGGAAAAAATAAGTAAATAAATAAATGCTAATATTAATAATAAATGAACACAGGGTTACCTACAGTATTGTTTCTGTTGCAATAGCCCTACTGTGCTGTAACATGGTGTGGTATATGGGCAACTCTGGTAACACTGCCCTCTCATCCATTGATCTGCTAAATGCTATGTTATGCTCACGTGTTCTGATAATAATAGCTTTCCAGGACTAAACATTATTTGGATAATTGGTAAAAAAATAAAAAATAAATAAATCTCTTAATAGCACTACTGTTAGACCTACCTGAAAAACTAAAAAGCAATTTATTTATGCACAAGCTCTGCAGTTCAGTACTCCATTTTTATTTATTTAGTACATTATGCAATAGTTAGCCTTAAATCAAGCAGCTTTACAGTATTAAACATGAAAAACCAGAGTCAGTGTTGCTTTCAGTTAGAATTACAACTTGATTTTCTGTTATAAAGCAGCTCTCCAGTGTGGAGCTAGCTAATGATAAAATTGTTTTATTAGTGGGGAAAAAAACGTTTAATTAAAGTGATAGTTTGGTTTGCAGAGATCAAAGCTTGATCTAGCTCAGGACTGTTTTGATTATCATAACCCTATAAGGTATTTTAAGAGAGATAATAAAATTGTTTATCCAAAAATAAAACGTCTTATCACTTAACCTTTATTCTGTTTCTTATCCATATGACTTACAAAAATAGATTTTAGGCAGAATGATGTGTCATTCAGTTACTTTTTCATATGTTGCTTTCAGTTAGAATTACAACTTGATTTTCTGTTATAAAGCAGCTATCCAGTGTGGAGCTAGCTAATGATTAAATTGTTTTATTAGTGGGGAAAAAAACGTTTAATTAAAGTGATAGTTTGGTTTGCAGAGATCAAAGCTTGATCTAGCTCAGGACTGTTTTGATTATCATAACCCTATAAGGTATTTTAAGAGAGATAATAAAATTGTTTATCCAAAAATAAAACGTCTTATCACTTAACCTTTATTCTGTTTCTTATCCATATGACTTACAAAAATAGATTTTAGGCAGAATGATGTGTCATTCAGTTACTTTTTCATATAGCTAATTAAATGGTGAATAAGAGTTCCCTTTCAGTCGGTCACTCTCGACGTCACGTCGGATGACCGACGAATTGGGATCTCGCTTAGAGGGACCAATCTACTTCGAGTGTAAACTAAACAAGCCAATGCACATTGGCATGCGATTATTGCATCCAGCTGCTGCTGATCACAGCGTGAGTATAAGTAGGCAGCAGATGCAGCGCATATTCAGCTTTTCGCTTCGGAGCCGAGCTGTTCTATCGTTCTGCTCCTGACTTTCTGCTAAGAGTAAAGCTACAGTCGAGCACGCTCTTCGTGGGCTCTCGTGCTGGTGGACGGCGCTTCAGCGGCGGTGGTTTTCCCGTGTCGAGTGGGTTGCACACAACAGTCTGCACTACCCGTGTGTGTTGCAGACGGCCATCTCCCCTGTGCGCTTCAGCACACTAAAAGAGCAAATTCCATCTAAAAGAGCTTCACGAGTGGAACGTCTTTTTAAAGATGTTGTACCATCCGTGTGTTTCTGGGTGCAGTTGTTACCTGGCGCCGGGTGATGGTCACGATCGCTGCCTCTCGTGTCTGGGCATGAAGCACGCTGAGGTGGCTTTCGTGGATGACTCATGCTCCCATTGTGGGGGTATGACCATCTCAGAGTTGCGGACCAGACTCCGTTACCTGCAAGGGGGCGGAGTGCCCGTGCCACTGCCTAGATCTGGGGTTCCCTCTGGTGGCAGCCGGGGGCGTCCTTCTAGCGGTGGGCGGACTGGTCTTACGGTCACGGTGAGGAATTCACCTCCGGGGATGCCCAAGCCCGCCGGCACGTCGAAACCAGTGGAGCTCCCAAAAAGAGCAGGCTGGACCCTCCCGGGGGGTACCACCTGCTTCTTCCGAGGCTCCCCCCGACGACCAGATTTCTCTGGGGATGAAGATCCATCAGCGTTGTCGCCCTCTGGGCGGTCAGCGGTGCCGGATACGGACCCGGAAATGATGGCTATGCTTTCCCGGGCCGCCGAGAGTGTCGGGCTCGAGTGGAATCTTCCACCACGTCCCGAACCCTCAAGGTTGGACGATTGGTTTCTCGGGGTGGCGCGCGCTGGTTCTCAGGGCCTCCCCCCAGTGCCTTTCTTCCCGGAGGTGCATGATGAGATCGCTGGGTCGTGGACGGCACCTTTCACTGCCAGAAACCGGCCCAGTGGCTCATCCTCCCTCACCACCCTTGATGGGGGTCCAGCGCAGGGGTACGCGGGAGTTCCCCAGGTGGAGCGCTCGGTTGTGATGCAATTGTGTCCAAATGCCGCTACCACTTAGCGGGGCAAATCGTTGCTCCCCTCCCGGGCCTGTAGGCACTCGTCGGCCTTGATCGGCAGTGCTTATACGGACTGTGGAGAAGCTGCGTCCGCCTTACACGCTTCGGCGTTACTGCAAGTGCACCAGGCTATGGCACTGAGGGACTTGCACGAGGGTGGTCACGACCCGGAAGTTCTCAAAGAACTCCGCACCACGACGGGCCTCGCGCTACGAGCGACGAAGGTTACGGCGCGGTCTCTGGGTCGTGTGATGTCCACTATGGTGGTCCAGGAGCGCAATCTCTGGCTGTGTCTGGCCGACATGCGTGAGACGGACAAGACAAGGTTCTTGAACACCCCCGTGTCCCAGACAGGCCTGTTCGGCGACACGGTGGAGAACTTCGCCCAGCAGTTCTCCACTGCCCAAAAGCAGACTGAGGCTATCAGGTACAGTGGGGCAAAAAAGTATTTAGTCAGCCACCAATTGTGCAAGTTCTCCCACTTAAAAAGATGAGAGAGGCCTGTAATTTTCATCATAGGTATACCTCAACTATGAGAGACAAAATGAGAAAAAAAATCCAGAAAATCACACTGTAGGATTTTTAAAGAATTAATTGGTAAATTCCTCGGTAAAATAAGTATTTGGTCACCTACAAACAAGCAAGATTTCTGGCTCTCACAGACCTGTAACTTCTTCTTTAAGAGGCTCCTCTGTCCTCCACTCGTTACCTGTATTAATGGCATCTGTTTGAACTCGTTATCAGTATAAAAGACACCTGTCCACAACCTCAAACAGTCACACTCCAAACTCCACCATGGCCAAGACCAAAGAGCTGTCAAAGGACACCAGAAACAAAATTGTAGACCCGCACCAGGCTGGGAAGACTGAATCTGCAATAGGTAAGCAGCTTAGTGTGAAGAAATCAACTGTGGGAGCAAATATTAGAAAATGGAAGACATACAAGACCACTGATAATCTCCCTCGATCTGGGGCTCCACGCAAGATCTCACCCCGTGGGGTCAAAATGATCACAAGAACTGTGAGCAAAAATCCCAGAACCACACGGGGGGACCTACTGAATGACCTGCAGAGAGCTGGGACCAAAGTAACAAAGACTACCTTCAGTAACACACTGCGCCACCAGGGACTCAAATCCTGCAGTGCCAGACGTGTCCCCCTGCTTAAGCCAGTACATGTCCAGGCCCGTCTGAAGTTTGCTAGAGAGCATTTGGATGATCCAGAAGAGGATTGGGAGAATGTCATATGGTCAGATGAAACCAAAATAGAACTTTTTGGTAAAAACTCAACTTGTCGTGTTTGGAGGAGAAAGAATGCTGAGTTGCATCCAAAGAACACCATACCTACTGTGAAGCATGGGGGTGGAAACATCATGCTTTGGGGCTGTTTTTCTGCAAAAGGACCAGGACGACTGATCCGTGTAAACGAAAGAATGAATGGGGCCATGTATCGTGAGATTTTGAGTGAAAACCTCCTTCCATCAGCAAGGGCATTGAAGATGAAACGTGGCTGGGTCTTTCAGCATGACAATGATCCCAAACACACCGCCCAGGCAACGAAGGAGTGGCTTCGTAAGAAGCATTTCAAGGTCCTGGAGTGGCCTAGCCAGTCTCCAGATCTCAACCCCATAGAAAATCTTTGGAGGGAGTTGAAAATCCATGTTGCCCAGCGACAGCCCCAAAACATTACTGCTCTAGAGGAGATCTGCATGGAGGAATGGGCCAAAATTACATACGTAACCGAGACGTTTCTCTGCCATCTCATTTTGTGTGCCAAAATATTTATTTAATTTGTATAAATTAATTGTATAATTGTAATTAAATAATATGACTTTCAAAAGCTGAAGTGATTACCTTAATTTATTTGTTAGAATATGTATAACTCAATATTTTAAATAATTGCAAAAGATGAATAATCCAAAAATGTCTACTGATTAATCAGCGAAATAATCTATGATTAGTCAATTAATCGTTCTAATAATCGTTAGATTAATTGATTATCAAAAGAATCGTTTGTTGCAGCCCTAAATATAATATAACATAACATGACCTTTTGTTGAATGTTAAAATTTCTGTGTAGGTCCGTTGGGGAGAGAAAGGGTCCACAGAGGAGGGTGCAAGGCTAGAGATGGCCAAGAATGCAGTGGTGTCAATACAAGAGGAGACAGAAGAACCCATGATCAAAAAGCCACCCACATCCCCACACACATACCATCAATCTGAATCCAAGTGGTATACTCCAATCAGGGTGAGTCACTTCCTATTGCTGTTGAGGCCATCACCATCTTTCCTTTGCTTCCCTTTCCTCATTTTGAGTTTCAATCTAAGTCCACCTGAAAATGGCACTTTATGATATTTGATGCCTTTGCTTGAGATTAGTAGAAAGCAAACCAAGCTGAGGCCACATCTTGATATATTTGTTTCATCATAGGGTCGACTTCAGGCACTGTGGGCTCTTCTGCGGCGACAATATGACCGAGTTTCACTCATGCGCCCAACTACCGCAGATAAGGTAAGCCACAGACGGTTTACCCCAATGCAAATGGCAAACATGGTTCATCACCCTTACATACTACCAAACTAGAGCATTCCATTGCTGCAAATGGAGCATAATGGGATATCAGTCCGTGTTGTAACAGTTCAGGGGCTATTTCCTTTATTGTGTGAATGTGTGTGTGTGTTTGCGTGCATGTTACAGTGAATATGGGTGCAAGTTTCACAAACCTTAGCTGCAAAAACTCACATGTCATGAGTTCGTATTGTAGAGACTTCCTCTTTTGTAACTCTGTAATGCACTAATATGTGTGTACAAACAAGCCCTATGAATGTGCAAAAGCAACATTGAAGGGCCTTAAATTCAGCAACAGAATATGATGTTTGTTTTTATAATTTTATAAATTACACTACCAAAATTTGGGGTCTATAAAATTGTATGATTTTGTAAGAAGTCTCTAAAGCTCAGCAGAGCTACATTTATTTGATCAAACATGCAGTAAAATATTGTGAAATATTACAATAAAAAAATGTGTTATAATATATTTTAAAAACGTTTCTTAATATTGTCAATGTTAAAAAGAACAGTTTTGCTGCTTAATATTTTTGTGGAATTTTTTTCAAGATTATTAGATGAATATAAAGCTCAAAAGAACAGCATTTAATTGAAATAGAAATCTTTTGCAGCATATTAAATGCTTTTACTGTCACTTTTGATAAATGTAATGTGACCTTGCTGAATTAAAACATTAATTAACCCCAAAATTTTGAACAGTATATTAAATATGAAGTGAAATTTAGTCTTTTTATCTTCTTGTGAGACAACAATAGCCCTGAAGTAAACAGGCTTCACAAGTCGTGCTGACTATATGCACACTACAATTTAACTTTTTTTTCTAAAGAAGGGCACGGTTTGAAGCATTTGTTTGGGTTTGTTTCATCTTGAAGAAGCCCTCTGTGCATGTGAGGTGCTAGTGCTCCCATTAGCTGAAATATCCCAGTCATGCTTGAGCCACTTGTTCGGTTTTACTTTATTTCAAACAAACGGTTTAAACCTTTGAAACTCTCAATACATCTGAGAGGAGGGTCTGGAGCCTCCAAGCGGGACCCTGGCACACTTCAGTCAGACCACAGCTCGATCGTGCAGACTTTCGAGCCCTTGATCAAGTGCACTGGGTGCAGGCATGAGCTATCAAAGCCCGAGGAGTCCCTCGCCTGAGCCAAGGTGGGCCGCGCACGCACGGCTAGAGAGAGGGGGGCTTTGATGCCCGACAGGAACCCTCTGGGGTCATGAATTTTTCAGCGCTGGATCCGTGGGGTTATGAGGACTCGTACAGGTGTAAGGAAGCAGGTTGTCACGGACATCTGTTCAGCTCGGAGACCCCTCCTGGTCCCTCCCCCCACTCCACCCACAGACAGACTGTTGGATTGTCAGCAGATGTAGTTTTTTCAAGACAGCCTGAACACTTTCTGCTCTCCCATTTACCGCCTGAGGGGCTCCAACACCAAAGGTAGAGCGGAGGGTGGACACAGCTGCACTGCCGAACTTGCCTGGGGCACAAATAAAGAGATCTAATATGTTTTGACTGTGTTGTTAGGGAGACCGGGGAGCCAGAGAGGCACTTCAGAGCCAGCTTAGCGTTGCAACATCTGCCGTCAAGTTTCCGGAAAGAGCGGTGGGGGACAGCAGGTAGAGAAGGTGGCAGCGCATCAAGGGCTGGGCTATTACTGGTGGGGCTCTTTTGAACACACGCCCGCCCGCCTCTGTGTTTATCTCTCTCTCTCGCTCACGCCTCTAACTAACAGTCTTGGCAGGGCTCGGTATTGTTTTACAAAGCAGCAGTCTGCAAAACACACTAATAAGCACCTTTATAAATGATACATTAACATACATTAACCCCAGAGAGACGCCACACAAAAGCAAACTCAAGACGGGACCCGCAGAAAAGGATTTTGTTTCTTCTGGTGCTGTTGGTCTTAAAGGGATAGTTCACCCAAAAAGGACAATTCTGTCATCATTTACTCTACAATTCAAACGTTTGGGGTTGGTATGTTTTTTTTTAGTCTCTTGTGGTCACCAAGGCTGGATGTATTTAATCAAAGATACAGTAATATCTGCTGTGGGTCTTAAAGGGATAGTTCACCCTAAAAGGACAATTCTGTCATCATTTACTCTACAATTCAAACGTTTGGGGTTGGTATGTTTTTTTTTAGTCTCTTGTGGTCACCAAGGCTGGATGTATTTAATCAAAGATACAGTAATATTGTGAAATATTATTACAATATAAATTAGCTGTTTTCTATTTAACTATATTTTATAAAATGTAATTCATTCCTGTGATGGCAAAGCTGAATTTTCAGCAGCCATTACTTTGGTCTTTAGTGTCACTTAATCCCTCAGATCCGTTAGCATTTTGAAATAGAAATCTTTTGTATCATTATAAATGTCACTTTTTATTAATTTAATGCATCCTTGCTAAATGAAAGTATACATTTATATATTTTTGAATCTTATTGACCCCAAACCTTTGAACAGTAGCATATATAAAATAGGTAAATATGAAGTGATGTGTAGACAAGTGGATCATCCTTGAATATGATTTAGGATCCCCCCCCCCCCCCAAGGTACGGCACAGTTTGAAGCATTTGTTTCTATTCAAAAATTTAAATTCTGCCATCATTTTCTCATGTCGTTCCAAACCTGTATGACTCACATTCTTCTGTGGAACACAAAAGACGATATTTAAAAAAAATGTCTCCATACAATGAAAGTCAGTGGGGTCCAGTGTTGTTTTGGACCTCATTAACTTTCATTATATAGACAAACAGTTAAAATATCATCTGTTGTGTTTCACAAAAGAAAGAAAGTCATACAGATTTGGAATGGCATGAGGGTAAGTAAATGATGACAGAATTTATTTTTATGGCTTTTGTTTCCTCATTGGAGACTTCTGTAGGTGGTATGGGAGTAATGCCTTTAACTGAGGGTGATTATAGATAGGGTGGTTTTACAATATTTTCAAGACGTCGGTCAGTAGGATGATTCTTTTTTTATTTTTTTTTATTTTTGAGTAAATCCTGTATGACTCACATTCTTCTGTGGAACACAAAAGACGATATTTTAAAAAAATGTCTCCATACAATGAAAGTCAGTGGGGTCCAGTGTTGTTTTGGACCTCATTAACTTTCATTATATAGACAAACAGTTAAAATATCATCTGTTGTGATTCACAAAAGAAAGAAAGTCATACAGATTTGGAATGGCATGAGGGTAAGTAAATGATGACAGAATTTATTTTTATGGCTTTTGTTTCCTCATTGGAGACTTCTGTAGGTGGTATGGGAGTAATGCCTTTAACTGAGGGTGATTATAGATAGGGTGGTTTTACAATATTTTCAAGACGTCGGTCAGTAGGATGATTCTTTTTTTATTTTTTTTTATTTTTGAGTAAATCAATCCTCATTTTCTCTCTGGTTTCAACTCCCACACTCACTTACTCAGGCCAAGTCAATACTGTCAGATGTTTTGAAGCCAAGGAAGGCTCAATGTGTAATACAAGGCAATATTTGCAGATTTAGCACCAATGGCCCCCCACACCCCCAGAAAGCATTGTTCAAGACGTATAATGTCCCTTTAGCGTAGCCTCTGCATACATTAAATCCTATTAAAATCAGTCTCTAACACATACCTTATTAGCCCATGCCGACTGCTTGCCTCCTTAGGGTAGTGCTGTAATGAGGTGGAGTGTATTTTTAAATGGTGTAAATTCTGACCTTAGACAAATAAAACATGTCAACTCGCAGTCCCGAGGCCTAGCGCTCATAGAGGAACTCGCCCTGGCAAAAATAAATAAATACAAATGTACTGTTGCGGCCCAGTGTGACAGCATCTTAATTTAACAGTCAACGGTCACATAAACAGAGCAGTGGGAGCATTTTAATTAAGAGACTGTGAGCGGGCGGCACGACAGGGCCAGCTCTTGAAGAATGCCATTAGAGGAGGCAGGAGAGAAGAAGAGAGGGAGGCAACGCTGGCATGGAGAAATAGCAACGGGGTAGAGGACGAAGGAGAGAGTGAGAACGGGAGAGAGATTTAAGGCTCTAAGCTGGTGGACCGGGTCCCTCAGGTCGGAGCCACACATGGCCAGGCTTAGCCGCAATAGTGTTTAGGAGCCCAGTCTCATGACTGGATTAGGGCGCGGAGCGGCAGACCGCGAACTGTTTGTGTTTTACCCCGGGAGCCAAGAGAGCGAACAGTGTCCTAATGAACTAGCAAGGCCAGTATAAAGTGGGTCTGGTTGCTGTAGTGAGGGACAACTGCCTAATGAGCAGAACTGAGCTGCACTGAACAGATCAGCAATACAGCAGCCGTCAGAAATGTGGTTTGTTTGGCACTAGGTAGAAGCAGCATCATTTAGATATGTGATATCTGTGTTGCCTTTCGAGATCTTATGTGTGATTTTTGTGCAATGTTAAAATACTTTTTCTTATTCCAGAGACAAGTATGAAGCCATTTTTAGGCTGATTTCCCTAAAATGTGTAAATACTTTAACTCTTTGGTGAACAAAACATTTCTGCAAAAAATAATTTTGTTAATCAGACTTTTTTTTATGTGAAATATCTAAATATTCTTTAAATGAGATTGTTTTTAATAAGCAAATCAAATACTGTAAAAACTTTGATGTTAATATCTGATATTAAGATATTAAGACTTATTTTCAGACAGTATATCTTAAATTAAGTTTATTTTTATTGCCTAATTTTCAAATTGTAGTTTTCTTCTTCTAAGTATAAATCTACCTATATTTAGTGAAGTTTATACTTAAAACAAAGACAAGAATGTGAGAAGAAGAAAAAAAAACTTTTTAAAATAACAAATAATAATAATCATCTAAAAATTGTTTTGCTTAATGGATGTCTATATATTTTTACTGGAAAACAAGAAAATATTGAAAATACGAGTTGCTGCAAATAAATAAAATAAAAATCAGTTTCGTTGGTTTTTATTTTAATTTGTATATTTTTGCAGTGATGTGATTTTGGGGCAGGACAATCTGTGTAATCTGAGTAAACAGTTATTACTTGTGCAGTTCCATTTAGTGATGCTGTGTGCAGAAATGAAAAACTTCAGCTCTAAGGCAAAATTGTTTTTTGGTTACATTTAAATGGCTTAATTGTTCGCCCAAAAAATTAAACAAGAACACAAATTGTGGACTTGCATCTCAAGAAAAATGACAGGAGATAAGAGTGCTTAATAGTATTTAATGATTTAATCTCTCTCTGATTGTGTTATCACAAGATGTTATGTGACAAATACAGCGCAAATACAGATTTTTTTGCCTCTAGGAAAAAAACCCACTTTCTGTTCTGTAAACAAATACAAGCAAGCATTGGTCTCTGTGTACAAATAAAACCTGGCAAATGTTATTAAGTTGAAACATACCCTAGATCAGAGGGCACAAGATTTCTAATTAATGGGGTAATTGGAATTAAATCAGAGCATCACAAATAATAAAGCAGAGGAAAGCACTTGTTTATGGAAGCGGAGAGCTGACCGCGTAACAAAACATTAACATATTTATAGACGAATAAGTCTTTCACCATCAGCTGTAAATCTTCACATCTTCATAATTTCCGTGAGTAGCTGATTTTTGTAGCCATTACGGCACCATTGTGTTTGTTATGACAATCGGTGTGCATCCTTTAAACATGCTTGTGTCTTTTTTTTCTGGTCCTCATTAGTGCTATCAGCAGACTGGCCTGTTACCCTTAACAAGAATTAAGTAGAAAGCTGACAGTTTAGTTAAAGTGCACCGGCTCCAGAGGAGAAATGACAGCTTTAACAATGACTGGCTTGCTGATTTCATGAAATGGCCCCTTGCTCTTTGAACCAGGTCTCTCTCCGTCTTTTTTGGGGGGGATATGTGAAATGCAGAAAGTAGGGCAGATGTCCAAATACAAGCAAGCATTGGTCTCTGTGTACAAATAAAACCTGGCAAATGTTATTAAGTTGAAACATACCCTAGATCAGAGGGCACAAGATTTCTAATTAATGGGGTAATTGGAATTAAATCAGAGCATCACAAATAATAAAGCAGAGGAAAGCACT
The DNA here is from genome assembly GCF_001515645.1 of Sinocyclocheilus grahami. Lineage (NCBI taxonomy): Eukaryota > Metazoa > Chordata > Actinopteri > Cypriniformes > Cyprinidae > Sinocyclocheilus > Sinocyclocheilus grahami. The sequence continues at coordinate 1,390,615 of NW_015505496.1, forward strand.
TGTTTATGAAAGCGGTTTAAAAAAATGTTTAAACATTTAAATGATTTTATGAATTCTTATGAATTCTGTTTGAATTCCTTATATAAGCTTTCAGCATAGCTTTATTTGACTTAAAACTTTCTGTCTTGATTGAAGGCTTAATCTGAGTATAACCAAATGCAATCCATTAGCAATCATATTTTTTCTCCTCTTTGTTTGCACTGCATATTTTTTTTCCTTATTGAGGTCAAGTGTTTTAGCCTACAGAGGTTTTTATCTTAGTGATGTATGTGACAGAGGCATGTGCTGAGAAATGCTTTTCCTCCTGTATCGGAGCAAATTCTGTTGATTAGCCGGGTAGGCTGGGACCAGCCCCAGACTGTTTAACACAGGCGCAAGCTTCTGCATACTTCCCCTTAACCCCCTGATTCAATCCGAGTTGATGTCCTGATGCGTTTGTCTTTGTGCGTGCATGTGTGTGTGTTCTCTTTCCTTTGGCCAGACTGGCTACAAATGTGCTCACGTCAACGTGCGGGCCATTTCTTCGTCGTCTATTAAAATCAAAGCCCCGTTGCAATGAGAGCTTGAATCTTGGCTTTAATTAAACAGCATTACTGTTAGTGTCAGACATTCCCTGGGCTGCTTTGTCGCATTGATTTTTCTCCTTAAGTGTGACAGACCTATGGAGATCATACAGGGAATCGGCAATGTATTGTAATTCACTCCTTCCCTCGTCTGATCAATTTGAATATTTAAAGTGATGAACACAGTGCACGACTGTTTAAAAGGCAATTTGCGTAGATTTCTTTTAGTGGTTTGTTTTTAAGATATTTAAATATGCACATTTTGCAACAATGGTCATATTAACATAGAGTTTAAAAAAAGAAGAATCAAGAATGGTAGCATTTAAATTTTTTACATTTTTATAATTCAATAAATCTAGTAATTAAAATGAATGGGAGACACTTGTAAAATACTTACATTTAAATTAAATGAATAAATTTCATTAAACAAATAAAATATAGAAATTAAATCATTTGACTTTGTAGGTATACACAGTAGTAATCCCGAATTTTGAGTCGTTTGAAAAGTAAGCTGAATGGGAGAAACTACTATAGCTTATAATACACAATGGATAATTTTTTCAGTGTGTAGCTGTGCTTTTTCAGCACTCGAATGCCATGCATGGGATTTCAGCGGGTTGATTATGCTAATTAGTTTTAATATGCAAATTTGGGAGGCCTCTTTATTTTAAACCGGTGGCCCAAGCTATATTAAATGCAGTTATAATCTTTATTAGACACTAATTAATTGTGCTCATAAAATGCATGACTTTAACAGTGTTAAAAAGCAGGACTTTAACAGTGTGGCTTGATTTTTGTCACTACTGAAACTCAGTGTTTGGCTAGATGCTGTGAAACGGCACCCCAGGATCTCCCCCTAGATCTCATATCACATCATATTATAGTTCAGACTCGTGGTCCCTTGATTTGAGCAAAAAGTCACTTTCTTACAGGTCTGATGCAATGCAGCATGTCATTTTGAGCAGATGTATTTTTTTAAGATGGCAAGTTTGGCATCCCTATATCACTTTGCGTTTGGAGTGTCTTTAACATTTCATCACTAGAGCCTGAATTGGCCATAAATAAATTACAACTTGTGGTTCATAATTGATTGGAAGAAAGGGCACAGATGTGACAATTATCGTGCAGCTGTTGAAAAAATTGGTTTATTCATTTATGTATTTGTTCCATCCTGTCAGCCAAACATTCTCTCAGAGGAGGAAAGCTAGTGCCCTCAAAAAACTAAATCAAAAAGTCCTGCTTCTGTTTCCTAATGTCACACCAAAACTTCTGCACGCCGATCTCACACTTTATCAAAATTAAAGAGATGTGAATCACAATCCATATGACATTCATCATCATAATAGATCATCATAACAGTTTATAATCGAACCCAGTAAGTTTAATGATGATGTCAACCTTAATGAGTTATAGGTCACTCTGTCCCATGCATCATATCATATATCATCAAATCAAGTAGAAACAAAGGACTCTGGGTTTGTCATCAGCAGAGAGATTTCAACATAAAGAGATCAGATCTGTGGGAAATGGCATTGTTTACTTTTCTTTGTTTTGATCACAATCATCTGGATATGTATCTCTGAGGGTCTCAAAACAAATGCATTTAAGTAGTTCTGAATCCCGCAATTTTTGTGTGCACAGATGCAGAACTGCTCTTGTGGTCTTAATAGTTTTAACCCATCAGATGGCCCAAACCCTTCCGAAGTGGCAGCCGCATAAATGTCCTACCCCAAGAAGTCTCACATGTTTTACCCATCCATTCTGTCTAGCTGTCCAACACGAATCTTTTACACAGTAGATCTCAGTATGCTGCTCACTTCATTCCATGCATTTTGCATGCATTTGATCTGATTACATTTCAAAATAAATGAAAGAATCTGTACAATGTAGTAATTCACCAGCTGTCTTTTTTATTTACTTATTTTAAATGATTTGTAGAGACAGTAGCACTAATTAAACCATTAACTGTTGTCACCAGGATAGTGATGGAAGTGAGAATGACGTGAGAATGAGAATGACTTCAATGATGACTTGACTATGTGAAGATCTAACTAAAGGCAAGGACTCAAGAGGGACTGTGTGTGTGTGTGTGTGTGTGTGTGTGTTTGTTTGGCCTCTACTGGTTGTCTTGATTAGAAGCAGAAGGTCTTGTGTGTTTCTGGTTTTGGGCCCAGTGGATTCATGGGGCACAATTTGTTTGGTATCATGGATGTGTTCATTTTAGCCTGCATGTGAGTAATAACTTCATCACATCATACTGACACTGAAGGGCATTTAAGGTCTGAGGGAATTTTCCATGATTATTAATACATTGTGTAACACTCCTGACTCATATACAGAAAATCTGTTTTCTTTTTTTATGTTTTGACTCTGCACAGTAATATGGTTATGATTATATGCATTTCATTATTTGCATTTAGCATTGTTTTTCCCTGCTGCAATCCTGTCAGAGCAGGCCTATGACCTATTTTTGGGTCGCGAGTCGTGACCCACCAATTGAGAAACACTGCATTATAGAATCTGAAAACTGAAACCCAAATGGGAATTCCAGAATTGTGGATTTTCCTGACAAAATGATTTGAAACTGTTAAAAATAATGCAAGAAATAACAATCCTTCTTTCAAAAATGTTTGATTTTACAGTGATAACATCAAATTTAAAGAATAAGGGGAAGAGCTGAAGCATTACAATTTTTCTGTGAACATTTTTCGTCTGTCTGTGGATGTCGCACTCTCATTTTGGTTAGGTTAACATTGTTGTGTCTTCGTAGGTCTTTTCTGTGAACTTTGCTCTTATGTACACACGACTTTTCATAAGTAAGGCCATCAGGTATGGGTTGATATGATCCTCTGTAACATAAGGATATGGAAAGTTCTGCTCTTTGTTATGGTTGCATATATTAGCACTAATTCTGTCTTTGTCGTCGAAGGCTTGGCTCGGGGGCTCTGATTGTCCAGAACTGGAACATATGCAAATAAATCATATTTATGTTTATTTTTCTCACTTTAAGATATGTAGGTAGTTGACATGAAACACTTTTGGGGAGTTGACATCCTGGTGTGCTGTAGCTAAAATTAATATAAAATTATTATGCAGTCAGCTTTTATGAACTGATTTACAGAAGTCATTTTAAAATATATATTATATTATATTATATTATTTAACTGTTGCTAAATGCACTGAAATAGCACAGCATTATGAGTAATTATATTAAGTCTAATAATTATATTAAGTCTAATAATAATAACCATAATCTATTTCAGTTAGGCTTATTATAGAGTGTGCCTTATTTATAAAACTCAGCTCTATTTGCCTGAGGCAGTTAACATTTCATTATTACTGACTGCAGAACGTAGGTGGTAATAAAGAAAATGAGATGCTTCTGTACATTTTCTAGTGATCATGATGTCAGTGATTCATCAAATGACAGAGACGAGCATTATAACCAGACATATTTCCATATATCCCAGCATGCGCTGGAGTCAAGCTCCTTAACCTAGCGCTGGTCCACAAACTGGGGAATTGCGCTCTGCAAATAGCTTTTTTGGGGTGTATTTCGAGGGGTGAGAACCAGAAAGGCGTAAGTGACATTTCACCAACTTTACAGGAGAGCCAAAACAAACATTTTACCATTGTTTGATCTGACTTTGTGTACTGATTTCAATTGTTTATAATAAAAATTTGTACACTCATGGATGACAGTACTTTTGCCAGTAGAAAGAGCTCATTAAGAGCTTTCATTTGATATATATATATATCCATTTCACCAAAAATGTCACTTACGCCCTTCTGGTTCTCACCCCTCGATTTGCACTTCTTACTGATTTGCACAATTCACTAAAACAGCTGCTAAGACAGCGTGTACAAATGAACACCGTTATTGTTCTTAGTGAATTCCCTTCTTCGTTTTCTTTGACTTACATTTTGGGGGTTTTCACTAATTTATTAATTTGTTCTGTTTCTTCTGCTCTTGCACATGGAATGACTTATTTCAGGTCTGTTTGGCAACAAAACAACAACAATGTATTAATGTCTTTTATTTATTTGTCTTATTATTATTTATTTATTTATTTGTATATCTGACCTGCTAGTAAATGTATATATTTTTTCTACTTTCGTTTTTCTCCTCTGAAGAGACAGAATGTTAACGAGTGTTTGGGCAGTAAAATTGAAGAGGTTGTGTTCATTAGCCAGGGTACAGGGCTGGGTTAACCGGTTCTAGAGGCACCCTGACGGTGGCCGGTTTGCGTGGTGGCAGCGGTGTGGGTCAGCCCACCTGGGAGGGAGACAGCTGTCTCGTTGCTATCCAGCGCATGTCAAGCCTAATGACTCACAGCTGACACCTTAACCCAGCCACACTGCAAAGTAGCGCATTAGAATAATTACTCCCTGTCATCCTCCATTTAATAGCCAGGCCCACCCCCTCCAAATATACCCTCACTCATCCACAGGGCCTTCTTTTGCTAACACACATACACTGCCTCAAATGCTGTCACTGGCTGGACCATCAAAGCTAAGAGCGCACTCGCTCACCCCAGCCCCTTGAAATATGCTCTTAGCCGATTCAATAGTATTTGCTCATTCGCTCAACCTCATTTAAAGAGGATGACTGGGAAACAGGCTGACGCCACTGCCCAAGATGGTGTTTGGTTTTAGTGGGAGAAAAACATGCTCTCGCACACAGATAGAGACGTGCAGTAACAACACGTCCAGCCTGAGCGGGCAGCTCATTATCATAGCTGAATACAGACGCTCCTCCTCCTGATACAGTGCCACAGTCTCTTTCTCTCAGTGCACAGGACCTTTTCTTCTTGCATTTCACTTGTTGGTTTTGATATGATAAGATGTTGATATGTTTTGTTATGATGCCTTATCCATTTTGCTGTATAGACAATAATTTTGCAGTTCTTTATGAAATGATACATTATTTATTCTATTGGTATATTGGTTTGAGCAGTTAATTAAGGTGATTCACATCCTTGAGTCTATGTTTATTCTAAGTTTGATCTCAACATCTGAACCTAAAGTGGATATACACAACCTTTCAACAGCCTGGGGTTGGTATGATTTTTTAATGTTTTTAAATGATGTCTCTTATTCTTACCAAGGCTGCATTTATTTGATCAAAAAATACAGGAAAAATTGTAATACTGTGAAAATTGTTACAATTTTAAATAACTGTTTTAAATAAATGCTTTAAAATGTAATTTATTCTTGCGATGGCAAAAATTAATTTTTAGAAGCCATTACTCCAGTCTTACTCAGTTTCACATGATCTCTCAGAAATCATTCTAATTTGCTGATTTGGTGTTCAAGTAACATTATTATCAAACGGCTGCTTAATATATTTGGGGAATATGATACTTTTTTGTTTTCTTCGATGAATTGTAAGTTCAAAAGAACATTTATTCGAAGTATAAATCTTTTGTAACATTATAAATGTCTTTACTGTCACTTTTAATCAATTTAATGCATCCTTGTTGAATAAAACAGTTAATTTCTATGATTAATACCCCAAACTTTAAACATTATAGTGTATGCCTGACACTATGTTACAGTTAGGTATGACAGTGAAGGGTCCCTTTAAATATTTTCCATTATTTGAGTTCCTAAATTTACAGCATGTTACAGTGTACTCATTGGCTTTAGAGTTTTGTGCAAGAGTTTAATAATTACAGGGATGATTTAAAAAAAAATTCCCACTTGGGCTGTTATTTCTTAGGTAAGTGAGTGTAATCAGAGATCATGCAATTTCTTGTTTTCTTGCCAGTTTAGTTCAGGTACTTATTTTGAAAATATATGTTTATTGGCAACACCAATAAACAGCAATAAACTGTAGTGAAATTGAATAATCTGTTAAGATTTCCTGCAATAGAAATGCAGCTGTGAGTTAATAGAAGCTGATGAGGAGATGAACAAAAGGTCTGCAGAGAAGTAGATGTGTTAGGTGTGACATGGTGACTGGTGTCTGGTCTCCATGGGAGGTTGCGGCAGACGCTAGAGGAAAGGTCACGGGTTGTCTCTTATGTAGTCCTGAACAACGGTAATCAAGAGGCTCTGACTGACTCTGTGGGATTATTTCTAGGTTTTTTTGTGTGATTATTGGCTTGAAGCATCGTTACATCTATACACAATTGTCTTGTCTTTAAATAAGTGCTTTCACTGTGGAATCTTTTGAAAAGGATGTGAACGTTTTAGGTGTGTATATCTGAAGAATGATGTTCTATTAAAGTGTTAGTTTTATGCTTTAACGTGTCTGTGTGTGTGTGTGTGTGTGTATGTGTGTGTGTGTGTTCTCCTCCTGACCAGTCTGTTGTCTGACCAACTCAGGTCACATTAACCTAGTTCTCACAATTGTGGTCTAGGAAAAGAAAAAAACAAGCACACACACACACATACAGCTCAACTTAGTAATGTAGTGTGGCCTGAAGCTGCTTCATGCTGTTAGATATCCACTGTTGCTGTGCAATGATCAAGTTATTTACTGCTTACATTACCATGCGGCTTGATAAGCATATTTTCCCCAGTAGACATAACAAGATGGTTTATCACCAGGGTTTCTACTGAATATAGCAGGGTGTGCAGCCAGTGTGTATTTACACTCCTGTGCTTTATAGCACCACATAAATAAACCTTTTCTCTACTGTAATTTAAAGCTGAAATTTTTGCATTAAATAATGAGGGGAACTTGCTCGTAAAAGCGTTATGAGTTCATAAGTCAAAATAAAAGAGAATATGTGCAGACTCAACTGTTTGGAAACTTTGAGTAAATGATTAACTGTATACAAAAACATTTTTTGTATATGGAAATTTTTGTGTGTTTAGAATTTGTTTTAATTTAATATCTTAACACCCTGGATGCAGAAATTTCCCGAAGATCATATACATTAAATTTGATGCACTTGTTTGTTTTAATAATTTACCAGTTCATGTTTTCTCAACAGAATAATATTTAAAGATATGTGATTAATAACGTATAACTAATCCTTGGTCTTTTTAATCATTTGCAAGATTTATACAAAAAAATAAAGTGAGCTGCATTTAGAGTTAGCCTATTGTCACAGACCATGACACCTTAGTAGTTTAATAGTATTTTAAATAGCTGTATACTTTCCTTTACATTAGTTTCTCTAACAGGTCACCCATTGACCTCTTTGTGGGCTGGGTGCCAGAAGCAATTCCACACACATTAGCTTCATCACTAGCTTTAATGCGTGCCACCCCACGGGATGGTAGGCGCCCTGGCACGTGTGTGGTCGTTTCCGAATGGCAGGAATCTCACACGGACGCAACACTGTTCCATCCTGACAGCTCCCTCCAATTACCGCCACTCCTGTCTCATGCCTCCCATCTCTCTCTGGCCCAGATCACATGTGACCCCGCCTGCCGCCACACTGGTGGAAGCGAAAAGGGAGACAGAGGAGTCCAAGGGAAAAGGGAGGTTCACACAAACATACACTCTGATACCTTTTTTGCCTTTTGCATTCCTCTTCTCAGCAGTTTCTCTGTGGAGTTTTCGGTAGGGCTGTTAATATATATATATTTTCAAGTTAATGCATTAACACGTTCATTAGATTTCACAAAAACTATTTTAAAGGCTGCCAAAGTTAACATGATCTAAATATATTTAAATGTTTATAAAGAATTATTTTATAAATAATGCAATTATTTTTACATTCATATTTGCCAAATTTGATTTGATATTACAGTCTGATTCTGCTTTCTAAAGACTGAATTCAGATTAATTGATGTTATTTATTTAATTGTATTGACAGCAGTAGCTTTATAGTTTTTACGACAAAGAAAAAAAAACGCTCTACTTATTGACAGAAAAAATATGTATGTATGTATCTGAGAAATGGTGTCAACTTCAAAGTGTTATTTTCATTTGGAAACATATATAAAGCCTGATATTATAAAGACATTTTCTATTTATGAATCAGGGACTGTTTCTAAAGAGATTGTTTGTGGTTAACAAAATACAACAATTATAGTGTCAGATTGAATATTTGCATTAACAGATTTGTAAAGAATTAATAACGTTTAACATATTTAATCGCAAGTGTTAACATGCTCATTTTGACAGCCCTAGTTCCCTTTCAGTCGGTCACTCTCGACGTCACGTCGGATGACCGACGAAATTGGGATCTCGCTTAGAGGGACCAATCTACTTCGAGTGTAAACTAAACGAGCCAATGCACATTGGCATGCGATTATTGCATCCAGCTGCTACTGATCACAGCGTGAGTATAAGTAGGCAGCAGATGGAGCGCATATTCAGCTTTTCGCTTCGGAGCCGAGCGATCACATCGTTCTGCTCCTGACTACTCTACTGAGAGAAGAAGACTGAATGAGTTCAGCGCGCTCTTGGAGAGCTCTTCGTGTTGGTGGACGGCGCTTCAGCGGTGGTGGTTTCCCGTGTCGAGTGGGTTGCACACATCAGGCTGCACTACCCCCTGTTTGTGTTGCAGATGATCATCTCTCCTGTGCGCCTCAGCACGCTAAAAGAGCTTTTTCCCCTAAAAGAGCAATTTCGGGTGCGTCTTTCTAAAGACGACGTTGCTTGGCAAACTTGACGTTACGTCTTTATAACCCCCCTGCCACCGCCGAAACAAGAGCAGCGCTCCTGCGGCCTCCATCAAAGCTGTGCCATGGAGCCGGTCGCAGGGCAGCTGCCCCGCCCGTCCAGGCTCCCGCCAAACCTGGTGGCAAGCGAGAGAGCAAGAGGCCCGGAGACGGGCGACCCAGAGGTGGAGGGAAGTGCTCTTTAGGAGATGGTAAGCACACCACTCCCTCCCCCAGAGGAGGGCCGGGTGGAGAATCTTTTCATCTTTTTCCATCACTGACCTCACGGTCGGTGGTACCCAAATTCTTGACAAAGAGCAATTCCTCTATTTCTGGGTCCCCAGAGGGGACGGGGGGTTGTGGACGATCTAGTGCGTATCACACTCACCCTCCTCTCTCGCCAGTGA
>NW_015505496.1:1400935-1401924 GCF_001515645.1 Sinocyclocheilus grahami
CCTACCTCAAGAGGTAGTTGACACCATCACTTCAGCGAGAGCACCGTCTACGAGACACGCCTACGCTTTGAAGTGGAACCTGTTGATTGAGTGGTGTTCTTCTCGCCGAAAAGGCCCCCGAAGATGCCCGATCGTAGTTGTGCTGTCCTTTTTGCAGCAAGGGCTGGAGCGAAGGCTGTCTCCCTCCACCCTGAAAGTTTATGTCGCTGCAATTGCTGCTAACCACGACCCCGTACAAGGGAGGTCGCTGGGGAAGCATGACCTGGTCGTCAGGTTCCTTAAGGGGGCGGGAAGGTTAAATCCTCCACGGCCGCCCTCTATACCCTCTTGGGACCTGACTCTAGTGCTCACGGCACTACAGCAGGGCCCATTTGAGCCTTTGCAGACGGTTGAGCTGAAGTTCCTCTCAATGAAGAATCTGCTCCTGCTGGCATTGGCCTCCATCAAGAGGGTAGGGGACCTGCATGCATTTTCGGTCAACGATTCGTGCCTAGAGTTATTTGGGCCCGGCTATGTGCCCAAGGTTCCTGCTACTCCCTTCAGGGATCAGGTGGTGAACCTCCAAGCGCTGCCCTCGGAGGAGGCAGACCCAGCCCTGGCTTTGTTCTGTCCCGTCCGAGCCTTAAGGGGCTACGTTGACCGGACGCAAAGCTTCAGGACCTCAGACCAGTTCTTTGTCTGTCACGGAGGCCGGCAGAAGGGGAATGCCGTCTCAAAGCAGAGGATGGCCCACTGGATAGTGGATGCCATCACCCTGGCTTATCAGGCACTCAACTAGAGGTGTTGCATCCTTCTGGGTGCTGGCTCGTGGCGACCCGCTGACAGATATCTGTAGGGCTGCGGGCTGGGCGACCCCTAACACATTCGCTAGATTCTATAGCCTTCGTGTGGAGCCGGTATCCTCCTGTGTTCTCACCTCAAACGGGTAGAAGCACTGAGAGGCCCCGGCTTCGGGTCGGCTTGCAAAATCACTCCAGAGAGTCCATACA
>NW_015505496.1:1402011-1406673 GCF_001515645.1 Sinocyclocheilus grahami
CTCGGCTCCTCAGCGAAAACCTGAATATGCGCTGCATCTGCTGCCTACTTATACTCACGCTGTGATCAGCAGCAGCTGGATGCAATAATCGCATGCCAATGTGCATTGGCTCGTTTAGTTTACACTCGAAGTAGATTGGTCCCTCTAAGCGAGATCCCAATTTCGTCGGTCATCCGACGTGACGTCTCCGTTCCCTCCTTCAGGGAACGAGGGTTACCATACGTAACCGAGACGTTTTTAGATTGTAGTTAGTGTGTTTTTTTTGGACTGCGAGCCTGTATGCAAGCTTATGGTTTTTGTGCAGCTGAATGTTTATCGTGTCTAGGGGCCTGACTGCAGGCCAGTTGAATCTGCAGGGACAGGCCAGAAATGAAAAAGTACAGATGAGCCCAACAGCTTTGTTTGGATGCTCATTTGCAGTGTCGTGAGATTTCTCTGAGGAGGGGAAGAAGGGAAATATTCACATACAAGCAGAGGAGTGAGGAAGTGGAGATTTCTGTGGCTTGAGGGCTTTCGGTGATTAAACACAGGAACTACAAGCACATTACAGCTCTCATAATTTGCACCTGTCTCTCATGTAAAATGAAAAACATGTTTGTATGCTTTGCTACATACACTTCAAACACAGAAACTATTAGAGGAAAGAAAACTTTCACAGAGAGGAAGGCATTTTATTTTTTAATATATGAACTTATTTTAAACTTATTTTATTTTATCTTGTTTTATCACAATATAACAATTTTTTATCGTATTTTATTTCAATGAAATACCCAAGCAAAGCAATTCTAATGACAAGCAGTAAGCATTTTTATTCCAGTAGCTGTATTACTGAGAAACAAAGCATGAATGGGCTCTTTACATTATATAAACAATATCATATTTTGAAGACTTTTCAGTGGCATTTTTTTAAGTCACGAGTTCATGAAAATTATTATGACCAGTATATCAGTCACTAAAATGAGTATCATTTTAAGCATGCATCCTCGGGAGCATCCTCGGCAGCATGAAACATTTATTGATTTACAACATTTACAAACAACAATCCCTGCTCTTCAACTGGCAAGCTGTTGCGGATACCTGCTGTCTGAAGTTTTGCTACAATGGAACATGTATTTAACTAAGAACAGTCTCTTCCCATCTGATCCCCTGGCATCTAGCCAAATCTGTCGATTTCTCCCCCTTATGATTATTTTATCACTTTAAATTCTTTATGATGAAACGCTGCAGTGGTAACCTTGCTAAAGCTGAGCAGGGCCTGGCTTTCACTGCTGCTATTTGGAATAGCTCTCCTCGGTGGCTCGTTCCTGCTCCCTCTGTTGGATTCTGCTTGTCCATTAGTGCCATCTGTGCCCGCCTGTGCCGTCTGTGAGCGTCTGCGCTCCGCCAAAATGACTGGCATTTTCTCTCAAACAACCAGGGGATGGTGCCCAGAGCTGTTGGCTGGCAATGATGTGCAATTTTTTTCTGACAAACCCAGGAAAGAAAGACAGGATGGGGAGCAGAAAACATCTGCACATGTAATGCAGCTTTGCTGAAGCCATTTTCACAGGATAACATTTTGGTTACCATGCTGCTAAGCCGAGCTTTGTAAACCTGATCTCTTCCAACACACTGGTTCCCCAGAGCAAGTCATCTCCAGATATCAGATGATCAAGAACCTTTGCAATAAGTCTTCTTTGGTACCAAATTGACACTGGATTCAAGTAGATTTGAGAATTCGAGAACTGGTTAGTCACACATTTGAAAATAGTTTTGTAGTAACAGAAATTATACTTAAAAAAGAACAATTCAAATGTGTAAAATATGATTGTTCTATGTAGTATTTATTGTATAGATCTTAATTAGAAAATCAAAGTTCTGTCTTTTTTGCTTAGGTTGTTTCAAAAGCGTCTTTCAAAATGTATTTTTTTTCCTCCACAGAAGAAAAAAATCATACAGGTTTCGAATGAAATATGTAAATGATACCAGAATTTGTTATTTACATTCTATGTGTGTCTTGTAAGTGATAGTTAAAGGGTTTGTTCACCCCAAAATAAAAATCATAATTTGTTCACCCTTCCCTTACAAAAAGAAAATATATTTACTTACATATATACTGTATATATACAGTGGGTACGGAAAGTATTCAGACCCCCTTAAATTTTTCACTCTTTGTTATATTGCAGCCATTTGCTAAAATCATTTAAGTAATTTTTTTTTCTCATTAATGTACACACAGCACCCCATATTGACAGAAAAACACAGAATTGTTGACATTTTTGCAGATTTATTAAAAAAGAAAAACTGAAATATCACATGGTCCTAAGTATTCAGACCCTTTGCTCAGTATTTAGTAGAAACTGTATATTGGAAATTTACAGAATTATATATTGTGTTAATATATTGCAATATATTGAATAATACATAAGGAATTGCCGCTTTCATATATTGAAAAATATGTGACAATACATTTAATTATATATTATATGTAATTTTATATTCAGTCATACACTTCATAACAAGTAGATGTGTATGTGTATAAATATATTGCACTCATGCAGTATATACACACATATATAGACATATATAATATATCTGTTAGATTTTATAATTATTTACACATTTGATATTTTCATATATATAGCTAGTTAACAGCATAAGCAAACCTGCATGTACTAAAGTATTTAGCAAAGAGACTATCAGCATGCTGAAGAGTGCAGCCCATTACTTTTTAAATAAAGTAATATATAGTCTTAGTGTTAGGCCAGTCGTCAGCATAACCACAGGCTCTACTCTTCAGCACAGTAGTAACCCCAAAAACTCACATACCAGAAACCCTTTTAAATTCCAAAATAATAGAACATTAAACACTAACAGATCTCCCACTATATTAATATTGAGCAAAACATGTTAAATAATATTTCATTTGAAGATTTACTCTCCTTTAACAGTCAGAAGTAAAGCATGCTGGGAACTAGAAATCTGCTGTAACTCTTACATACTGTGAATGATTGTATATATGTGTGTACATACATTCACATTTATATGGGAACATGTATGTGCAATATATGTGTCACAGTACAGAAGGAGAGGTAAAGTAATCAGAGCTTTATTGAACAGGTGCTGGGAGAGTGAGAGAGATGGACAGCAAATGGGTTAGAGCAACAGTCTATGGAATGGAAGGGATCGGGCTCACGTGATGACGGGTTCCTTGGTGGATCGGGCTGAAGAGGATGGCACAGAGACAGGAAGGTATCAGGATGGAGTCCGGGTTCAGTGAGTCAGGTAAGGAGTAGCATAGTGAACTCAAGACCAGACGAAGTGTGACTGCAGTGGCTGTGCAATTAAACTAGTGCTGATGAGGTGGTGCCAGGTGCGGCTGATCAGTACTCCGGTGATTGTGAACGGGTGTGTGAGATGATTGGGCCTGACGAGGCTGGACTCTCCCTGACAGTACCCCCCCACCACCACCACCCCGACGTCGAGGAAGGCCGCGGCTCCGGAGAGCGGTACGATCTGGGTGACGATCATGGAAGTCACTGAGGAGTAAGGGATCTAGCACATCATCTCTATGAACCCATGATCTCTCTTCGGGGCCAAATCCCTCCCAATCTACAACATACTCTCGGCGGCCGCCTCAACGCCGGGAGTCCAAAAGTGAATTGACTCTGTAGATGGTCTCCTCTTCCGCGATGAGGAGGTACGCCGTATTCGTCAGGCCCTGGGGAAGAAGCAGATATAGGGTGAACACAGGGTTTGAGCAGTGAGACATGGAAGGTAGGTGCGATGCGGTAGTGAGGAGGAAGTTCAAGCCTGTATGTGACTTTGTTGATCTGCCTCTGGATGGTGAATGGTCCGATATAGCGGGGACTCAGCTTGCGGCAGGGCAGTCGGAGACGAATGTGGTTCTGGTGGCAATAGCTATGGAGGTATCTCCCGATCTCTTGGATCTTGCGCTCAGTCTGGCCGTTGGACTGTGGGTGATATCAGTATGCCTCACCTCTGGATACGCCCAGGAGGTGGAAGAAGGCCCTCCAGACCTGGAGATCGGGAGATGAACTGGGGCCCACGATATCCTCCGGGATGCCGAAGTTGCGAAAGACTTAGTGGAATAACTGTGTAGTGGTTTCCATGGCCGTGGGTAATTTTCTGAGGGGGAGAAGTTTCAATCCTTTTGAGAATCGGTCAACAACTACGAGAATACATGTATGGGATTCAGACTCGGGGAGGTCGATGACGAAGTCGACTTCGATGTAGGACCAGGGCCGGTGAGGTATGGGAAGGGGTACCAGTTTGCCTTGAGGTAGGTGACGGAGGGGATTTGGTGATGGCGCAGACTGAGCATCCCTGGACAAAGCGCCGGACCTCCTGCGCCATAGCGGGCCACCAATACCGGGTTTCGAGGAGAGAGAGGGTTTGCTGGCTGCCTGGATGTCCAGAGCCCAGAGAGGAATGCAGCGAGTCCAGAAGGGTACAGTGGAGAGTGGATGAGACCTTCCCTTCTGGACCTCCCGGCGGAGCTGGTTCGGAGTGGGTGGCCTGGCGGATCTCTTCGTCGAGTGCCCATTGAATGGGACCCACAATCAGGGCTGGAGGGAGAATGGTCTCCGGGGTTATTACCCTTTCGGTGGTTTGAGGAAGGCGGGATAGAGCGTCTGCTCGGGTGTTTTTGGGTCCGGGACG
>NW_015505496.1:1407205-1408169 GCF_001515645.1 Sinocyclocheilus grahami
TATATATATATATATATATATGAATGATCAATATATTAAATGATTAAACTGTATATTGGAAATTTACAGAATTATATATTGTGTTAATATATTGCAATATATTGAATAATACATAAGGAATTGCCGCTTTCATATATTGAAAAATATGTGACAATACATTTAATTATATATTATATGTAATTTTATATTCAGTCATACACTTCATAACAAGTAGATGTGTATGTGTATAAATATATTGCACTCATGCAGTATATACACACATATATAGACATATATAATATATCTGTTAGATTTTATAATTATTTACACATTTGATATTTTCATATATATAGCTAGTTAACAGCATAAGCAAACCTGCATGTACTAAAGTATTTAGCAAAGAGACTATCAGCATGCTGAAGAGTGCAGCCCATTACTTTTTAAATAAAGTAATATATAGTCTTAGTGTTAGGCCAGTCGTCAGCATAACCACAGGCTCTACTCTTCAGCACAGTAGTAACCCCAAAAACTCACATACCAGAAACCCTTTTAAATTCCAAAATAATAGAACATTAAACACTAACAGATCTCCCACTATATTAATATTGAGCAAAACATGTTAAATAATATTTCATTTGAAGATTTACTCTCCTTTAACAGTCAGAAGTAAAGCATGCTGGGAACTAGAAATCTGCTGTAACTCTTACATACTGTGAATGATTGTATATATGTGTGTACATACATTCACATTTATATGGGAACATGTATGTGCAATATATGTGTCACAGTACAGAAGGAGAGGTAAAGTAATCAGAGCTTTATTGAACAGGTGCTGGGAGAGTGAGAGAGATGGACAGCAAATGGGTTAGAGCAACAGTCTATGGAATGGAAGGGATCGGGCTCACGTGATGACGGGTTCCTTGGTGGATCGGGCTGAAGAGGATGGCACAGAGACAGGAAGGTATCAGGATGGAGTCCGGGGTCA
>NW_015505496.1:1408289-1417784 GCF_001515645.1 Sinocyclocheilus grahami
ACGGGTGTGTGAGATGATTGGGCCTGACGAGGCTGGACTCTCCCTGACAGTACCCCCCCACCACCACCACCCCGACGTCGAGGAAGGCCGCGGCTCCGGAGAGCGGTACGATCTGGGTGACGATCATGGAAGTCACTGAGGAGTAAGGGATCTAGCACATCATCTCTATGAACCCATGATCTCTCTTCGGGGCCAAATCCCTCCCAATCTACAACATACTCTCGGCGGCCGCCTCAACGCCGGGAGTCCAAAAGTGAATTGACTCTGTAGATGGTCTCCTCTTCCGCGATGAGGAGGTACGCCGTATTCGTCAGGCCCTGGGGAAGAAGCAGATATAGGGTGAACACAGGGTTTGAGCAGTGAGACATGGAAGGTAGGTGCGATGCGGTAGTGAGGAGGAAGTTCAAGCCTGTATGTGACTTTGTTGATCTGCCTCTGGATGGTGAATGGTCCGATATAGCGGGGACTCAGCTTGCGGCAGGGCAGTCGGAGACGAATGTGGTTCTGGTGGCAATAGCTATGGAGGTATCTCCCGATCTCTTGGATCTTGCGCTCAGTCTGGCCGTTGGACTGTGGGTGATATCAGTATGCCTCACCTCTGGATACGCCCAGGAGGTGGAAGAAGGCCCTCCAGACCTGGAGATCGGGAGATGAACTGGGGCCCACGATATCCTCCGGGATGCCGAAGTTGCGAAAGACTTAGTGGAATAACTGTGTAGTGGTTTCCATGGCCGTGGGTAATTTTCTGAGGGGGAGAAGTTTCAATCCTTTTGAGAATCGGTCAACAACTACGAGAATACATGTATGGGATTCAGACTCGGGGAGGTCGATGACGAAGTCGACTTCGATGTAGGACCAGGGCCGGTGAGGTATGGGAAGGGGTACCAGTTTGCCTTGAGGTAGGTGACGGAGGGGATTTGGTGATGGCGCAGACTGAGCATCCCTGGACAAAGCGCCGGACCTCCTGCGCCATAGCGGGCCACCAATACCGGGTAGCACATCATCTCTATGAACCCATGATCTCTCTTCGGGGCCAAATCCCTCCCAATCTACAACATACTCTCGGCGGCCGCCTCAACGCCGGGAGTCCAAAAGTGAATTGACTCTGTAGATGGTCTCCTCTTCCGCGATGAGGAGGTACGCCGTATTCGTCAGGCCCTGGGGAAGAAGCAGATATAGGGTGAACACAGGGTTTGAGCAGTGAGACATGGAAGGTAGGTGCGATGCGGTAGTGAGGAGGAAGTTCAAGCCTGTATGTGACTTTGTTGATCTGCCTCTGGATGGTGAATGGTCCGATATAGCGGGGACTCAGCTTGCGGCAGGGCAGTCGGAGACGAATGTGGTTCTGGTGGCAATAGCTATGGAGGTATCTCCCGATCTCTTGGATCTTGCGCTCAGTCTGGCCGTTGGACTGTGGGTGATATCAGTATGCCTCACCTCTGGATACGCCCAGGAGGTGGAAGAAGGCCCTCCAGACCTGGAGATCGGGAGATGAACTGGGGCCCACGATATCCTCCGGGATGCCGAAGTTGCGAAAGACTTAGTGGAATAACTGTGTAGTGGTTTCCATGGCCGTGGGTAATTTTCTGAGGGGGAGAAGTTTCAATCCTTTTGAGAATCGGTCAACAACTACGAGAATACATGTATGGGATTCAGACTCGGGGAGGTCGATGACGAAGTCGACTTCGATGTAGGACCAGGGCCGGTGAGGTATGGGAAGGGGTACCAGTTTGCCTTGAGGTAGGTGACGGAGGGGATTTGGTGATGGCGCAGACTGAGCATCCCTGGACAAAGCGCCGGACCTCCTGCGCCATAGCGGGCCACCAATACCGGGTTTCGAGGAGAGAGAGGGTTTGCTGGCTGCCTGGATGTCCAGAGCCCAGAGAGGAATGCAGCGAGTCCAGAAGGGTACAGTGGAGAGTGGATGAGACCTTCCCTTCTGGACCTCCCGGCGGAGCTGGTTCGGAGTGGGTGGCCTGGCGGATCTCTTCGTCGAGTGCCCATTGAATGGGACCCACAATCAGGGCTGGAGGGAGAATGGTCTCCGGGGGTATTACCCGTTCGGTGGTTTGAGGAAGGCGGGATAGAGCGTCTGCTCGGGGGTTTTTGGGTCCGGGACGTAGGTAACAGTGAACTGGAAACGGGTGAAGAACAGCGCCCATCGTGCCTGACGTGGGTTTAGCCTCCCGAAGATATTCCAAGTTCCGATGGTCAGTGATGACCTGGAAGGGATGAAGAGCTCCCTCCAGCCAATGTCTCCACTCCTCCAGCACGAGCTTGATGTCGAGAAGCTCGCGGTTCCCAATGTCATAATTCTGCTCCGCCGGGTGAAAGCTTGCGGGAGATGTTGGCACAGGGATGGAGGCTAGGAGGCTCTCCAGACTGCTGGGAGAGCATCGCTCCGACTCCTACGGTGGAAACGTCTACTTCCATGACAAATGGTGTCTGAGGATCGGGCAGCGCGAGGGTAGGAGCGGTGCAGAAGGCTTCCTTCAATTCCTCAAAACTTTGGAAGGCTGCGGGCGTCCAGGACAGAGACTTGGAGCATAGACGTGAGGGCGGCTGTGTGCAGACTGAAATGGTGGATGAAACGGCGGTAGAAATTTGAGAACCCTAGAAAGCGTTGGAGTTCCTTAACTGTCTGGGGTTGTGGCCAGTGGTGAATGGCGTGGACCTTTTTGTCATCCATCCGGATGCCCTGAGGACTGATGACATATCCGAGGAACTTGACGGTGGTAAGGTGGAACTCGCACTTCTCCAGCTTGAGATATAGGTGGAAGTTTCTCAGCTGTTGAAGGACCTGCTCCACGTGGTGGCGATGTTCGGCCAGGTTCCGGGAGTAAATCAGGATGGATACGCCCAGGAGGTGGAAGAAGGCCCTCCAGACCTGGAGATCGGGAGATGAACTGGGGCCCACGATATCCTCCGGGATGCCGAAGTTGCGAAAGACTTAGTGGAATAACTGTGTAGTGGTTTCCATGGCCGTGGGTAATTTTCTGAGGGGGAGAAGTTTCAATCCTTTTGAGAATCGGTCAACAACTACGAGAATACATGTATGGGATTCAGACTCGGGGAGGTCGATGACGAAGTCGACTTCGATGTAGGACCAGGGCCGGTGAGGTATGGGAAGGGGTACCAGTTTGCCTTGAGGTAGGTGACGGAGGGGATTTGGTGATGGCGCAGACTGAGCATCCCTGGACAAAGCGCCGGACCTCCTGCGCCATAGCGGGCCACCAATACCGGGTTTCGAGGAGAGAGAGGGTTTGCTGGCTGCCTGGATGTCCAGAGCCCAGAGAGGAATGCAGCGAGTCCAGAAGGGTACAGTGGAGAGTGGATGAGACCTTCCCTTCTGGACCTCCCGGCGGAGCTGGTTCGGAGTGGGTGGCCTGGCGGATCTCTTCGTCGAGTGCCCATTGAATGGGACCCACAATCAGGGCTGGAGGGAGAATGGTCTCCGGGGTTATTACCCTTTCGGTGGTTTGAGGAAGGCGGGATAGAGCGTCTGCTCGGGTGTTTTTGGGTCCGGGACGTAGGTAACAGTGAACTGGAAACGGGTGAAGAACAGCGCCCATCGTGCCTGACGTGGGTTTAGCCTCCCGAAGATATTCCAAGTTCCGATGGTCAGTGATGACCTGGAAGGGATGAAGAGCTCCCTCCAGCCAATGTCTCCACTCCTCCAGCACGAGCTTGATGTCGAGAAGCTCGCGGTTCCCAATGTCATAATTCTGCTCCGCCGGGTGAAAGCTTGCGGGAGATGTTGGCACAGGGATGGAGGCTAGGAGGCTCTCCAGACTGCTGGGAGAGCATCGCTCCGACTCCTACGGTGGAAACGTCTACTTCCATGACAAATGGTGTCTGAGGATCGGGCAGCGCGAGGGTAGGAGCGGTGCAGAAGGCTTCCTTCAATTCCTCAAAACTTTGGAAGGCTGCGGGCGTCCAGGACAGAGACTTGGAGCATAGACGTGAGGGCGGCTGTGTGCAGACTGAAATGGTGGATGAAACGGCGGTAGAAATTTGAGAACCCTAGAAAGCGTTGGAGTTCCTTAACTGTCTGGGGTTGTGGCCAGTGGTGAATGGCGTGGACCTTTTTGTCATCCATCCGGATGCCCTGAGGACTGATGACATATCCGAGGAACTTGACGGTGGTAAGGTGGAACTCGCACTTCTCCAGCTTGAGATATAGGTGGAAGTTTCTCAGCTGTTGAAGGACCTGCTCCACGTGGTGGCGATGTTCGGCCAGGTTCCGGGAGTAAATCAGGATTTCGTCGATATACACGATCAAAGAATGATGGAGGAACTCCCGGAACACCTCGTTCATTAAGCCCTGGAATACGGAAGGTGAGTTGGATAGGCCATACGGCATAACGCAGTATTCATTGTGTCCGGTGGGCATGATGAAGACGGTCTTCCACTCGTCACCATGATCCGAACGAGGTTATAGGCGCTTCGCAGGTCCAGCTTGGAGAAGATACGAGCTCCACGAAGTTCCTCGAGGGTGGCCGGCACCAGTGGAAGGGGATATGGATATTTCACGGTTTGTGAATTGAGGGTCCGGTAATCAATACACGACCGCAAGCCTCCGTCCTTCTTGCCCACAAAGAAGAAACTTGACGCGGCCGGTGAGGTGGAGGGCCAGATGAAGCCTTGCTGGAGCGCCTCCTTAATATACTCCTCCATTGCTCCTTGCTCCGGGATGGACAAAGGGTACACCCTACCCTTAGGGAGTTGAGCTCCAGGCAGCAAATCTATGGCACAGTCCCATGGCCAATGAGGTGGTAGTTTCATCATGGCCCGCTTGCTGAACACATCCTGGAACACCCGGTATTCCCAGGGAATGCTGTGTGGTTCCGTGGGTTCAGGGCTCTCGATGGAGGTGGCACAGACAGGTAAGAAACCAGGTGACAGGGGAAGCACTTTAGACATGCAGTGCTGCTGACAGTACTCACTCCAGTGAATAACTTCGTTGGTGCTCCAGTTAATGATAGGTGCGTGTTGGGTTAACCAGGGGCGCCCCAGGATGATTTCCGCGGTGGAATTCTCCAGCACCAGAAACGAGATGGTTTCCTCATGAAGGCACCCTATGCGGAGCGTGATGGTGGGGGAGGATAGTTGGATCTTCCCACGACCCAGCGGCTTTCCCTGGATGGTGAGGATATTGAGGACTTGGGCATGTTTCAGTGGTCGTAGTTGAAGGCGGTGGAGTGTGTTGCGGGATATAAAGTTCCCCGAAGAACCAGAGTCTACAAGGGCTTGCGCGGAAAAGGATCTGTGAGATGCAATTAATGATACAGTCATTCTAGTCAAGGTAGAAATTTGAGGGCTGAGCTGGATAGTACTCACCGAGGGTCGTGAGGGACGGATAGGACACGAGCGAATCAAGTGTCCCTGCTCCCCACAATACAGACACAGTCCGGAGGTTATCCTCCGTGAACGCTCCGCATGGGTGAGATGGTACGAATCCACTTGCATGGGTTCTGGTGCTGGAGCCGGTGAGGTGGATGTGCTCGGTGAGGCGGGTGGCTGGATCGGGGTACAGGCCAGGAGATCTTGAGAGATCTTGATAGCCTTTTGAATGAAACTCTCTAACCCCACGGTGTCATCAAATATCACCCGAATGTCGGCGTTCGGCCCCTGCCGGAACGCAGTCAGTAAGGCCACTTCGTTCCATCCACTTGCCACAGCCAGAGTGCGGAATTTAATGGCATACTCGCTCACGGAGGCCTTGCCTTGACGGATACGGAAGAGCTGGTCATGCACGGATATCTCAGCCACGGTGTGACTAAACACCTCCTTGAAGTGGGCGGTGAACGTAGATAGCGTGCAAAGGGCCTGACTGTTACTGTCCCACATGGACTGGGCCCAGTGAAGAGCGCGGCCGGCGAGATACGAGATGCGAGATCATGAAGGCCACCTTGGCACGATCATTGGGAAAGGCTTGTGACTGCCCTTGACGGATACGGAAGAGCTGGTCATGCACGGATATCTCAGCCACGGTGTGACTAAACACCTCCTTGAAGTGGGCGGTGAACGTAGATAGCGTGCAAAGGGCCTGACTCAGGGGCGTAGATTACGCGGGGGACGCGGGGGACATGTCCCCCCCACTTTTTATAAAAAGTAAATTCGTCCCCCGCTCTCTCTTTCTTCTGTTTTATAATCATATATAATAATATAAGCATAAAGCATATAAAGCAAAAAAGGTACGATTAAAAATAAAACCTGTCAATTAGACAAGGGAAAAAACAGGTATAACACTAGACATTCCGTCCCCCCCACTTTTGAAATGATGGCTACGCCCCTGGCCTGACTGTTACTGTCCCACATGGACTGGGCCCAGTGAAGAGCGCGGCCGGCGAGATACGAGATGCGAGATCATGAAGGCCACCTTGGCACGATCATTGGGAAAGGCTTGTGACTGCATCTTGAAGTATAAGGAACATTGTAATAAGAAGCCACCACAACCCGCCGCCTCACCGGAGAAGATTGCGGGCCGTGCCATGGGACTGTCGGAGGCAGATACAATGGGCGTCCGGATGGCATAGATTAAATCCTCCAGTGATGGGGGGTTCGGTGGTTGTGGCTCCATAAAGTGGGTAAGGTCTGGTCTTCTGTCACAGTACAGAAGGAGACCAGGGAAGGAGGGGTAAAGTAATCAGAGCTTTATTGAACAGGTGCTGGGAGAGAGATGGAGAGCAAATGGGTTAGAGCAACAGTCTATGAAATAGAAGGGATTGGGCTCACGTGATGACGGGTTCCTTGGTGGATCGGGCTGAAGAGGATGGCACAGAGACAGGAAGGTATCAGGATGGAGTCCGGGTTCAGTGAGTCAGGTAAGAAGTAGCGTAGTGAACTCAAGACGAGAAGAAGTGTGACTGCAGTGGCTGTGCATTTAAACTAGTGCTGATGAGGTGGTGCCAGGTGCGGCTGATCAGTACTTCGGTGATTGTGAACGGGTGTGTGAGATGATTGGGCCTGACGAGGCTGGACTCTCCCTGACAATATGTGCACAGTAAAGGATAAAACTTCATGAATATTACATGTAATGCTATATTTGTCTTCATTTCTAAATATTTTTATATGTACTGCATCAATATGCATACATGGTCAATGCACGTACAGCAGTATATTGAAAAATATAAGCACTAGTTTCCCATATATGGAAATGTATAATAATATCGCATTATATTTTGCAGTATATTTATATTTGTTTCGTAAGGTTCATGTTCTTCCAAACCTGTATGATTTTCTTTATTCTGTGAAACATAAAAGATGATATTTTGAAGAATGCTGGTAACCAAACTGTTTTGATGACCTTTGATTTATATTGTGCAGAGAGAGAAAAAAAGTCATAAGTCCTTACTTGTTTTTACACTTCTGATGTAATGTGGTCTATGGGTCAATTGGTTAGGTCCACAAAACTATATTCATTTATAGGGCTTAATTGTGAATAGATTAATTAGGTTAATTTATAAGGATTTGTAAGGGTTGATGTGTTCATTTATAGGTTTAATTGTGAATAGATCAGCTATTATAAATAGAAAAATAAAAACAATTTACACAGTTTGAAAATCACTCTTCTAGCCTTTCTGTTTGTTTCTTTCTGTTTTATTTATTTTATTTTATTTTTGACTTTTATTATTGATTTTATTTGATTTTATTTTCTGACTGGCAAAAAAGGCAAAAATCTACTAACATTTGTCTTTAAATAAATGTTATTGTGTAGAACTAATCTGCTCTGTAAGTAAATCTATATAACTAGATTCAGTCATGTGTAATATGTGACCCTGGACCACAAAACCAGTCTTAAGTCGCTGGGGGATATTTGTAGCAAAAGCCAAAAACACAATGTATGGGTCAAAATTATAGATTTTTTTTTTATGCCAAAAATCATTAGAACATTAAGTAAAGATCATGTTTCATGAAGATATTTTCTAAATTTCCTACTGTAAATATATCAAAACTTAATTTTTGATTAGTAATATGCATTGCTAAGTACTTTATTTGGACAACTTTAAAGGCAATTTTCTCAATATTTAGATTTTTTTCTGCACCCTCAGATTCCAGATTTTCAAATAGTTGTATCTCAGCCAAACATTGTCCTATCCTAACAAACCATACATCAATTGAAAACTTATTTATTCAGCTTTCATATGATGTATAAATCTCAATTTTGAAAAATTGACCATTATGACTGGTTTTGTGGTCCAGGGTCACATATATATATATATATATATATATATGGAAGTTACTGTGTTTGCTGAAATAAACTTGTAAAGACTGATCCGAGGCAGATATAAGCAAGTTGAGGTTATTGGCTTGCGGGGTATGTTTTTGCCAGTAATGTTATGCTAAAAATGTGAGCCAGTAATGACCAATTTGTAAACATCATGACACCTAATGCCAGTGTTGGATTTTTTACCGGTGTCACGAGATTAAAAACTATGATTCTCCTGTCTCGTGGGTCAGTCCGGTAGTCATCAGCTCTTGATTGCTGATCATATGCCACTTTATTTACCCAGAAGACTTGATGTGAGCCAGCAGGACTTGCTGTAAATATTGTGTCAGCATGGGGTGGGGGGGTATTTTATACCCTTGTAATTTACAGTGCCTATGCACCTCCAAAATACATTGTGGCTCATTGTGGCTGTGGACTTAAATTACAGGGATCACTACCACTCTGTCAGCTCTCACTTTCAAAGCAAGCTTCGGGTAGAACATTATTAAGTCCTCCAGAGCCTGTGAGACTCATGCTGACATGCTTTTTTCAAAATGTAATGCTTGTCAGAAGATCCCTTTTGATTCATCTGTGACAGCTACAGTTTCTCAACTGTAAAACTGAGAGCTTCTTCACTGTTTCTGGTGGCTCAAACGGTCCTTTTCTTGAGGCTTTTAATGTATTCACTGTTCCAGTGCCTATATCAGATTTTAATGGTATCCAAGTTGTCATCAGGCGTTAGATTTTAGGATCTCTTGGCTTGGTTCTGAATCTCCACCAGACCAGATGGCGGTGCTAATGTTGGCCGTATGTGGACCATGGGTGTGGAGATAGTGGGGGCCAGCTCTAGAGTGCAGGATTGCTCACATTCTGGCATTTTCCCTAAGCCTGTTTGCAGCTGCACTTCCTGTCCCAGTTTGATCTTCTAAAATGTTCAATATGTGGAAAGGGTTTTGAAGACAGTCCTTATTTTGTGTAATGTCACAGTAGTTTTTATAAATAAGGCATAGATAAAAGAAAGGTTGCAATGAAATAAAAACACTTTTATATATATATTGTGCTTAAACATATTTTGCACTTTTGCAAATAAAACATGCTCTTATAATGTATACAGAAATTGTTTATACAATTAGAAGTCCAAAATTATGATATAAATAACAACAATTAAATTCAAATTTATTTATATAACATTTATATACAATTTGAACACAAACATATATGTTTGTATATATATATATATATATATATATATATATATATATATATGTATATGTATATATATA
>NW_015505496.1:1418014-1440121 GCF_001515645.1 Sinocyclocheilus grahami
ATATTTCAAATAAATGCTGTTCTTTTGAACTTTCTATTCATCTGTGAATCCTGAAAAATAAAATGCATCAGTTTCAACAAAAATATTGTGCAGCACGACTGTTTTCAGCATTGATAATAATCAGAAATGTTTCTCGAGCAGCATATTATACTGATTTCTGAAGATCATGTGACACTGAAGACTGGAGTAATGATGCTGAAAATACAGCTGCGCATCACAGAAATATTTTTTGTCACATTTGACATAAATTAACATAAAAATAGCTATTTTATATTGCAATAATATTACTGTATTTTTAATCAAATAAATGCGTTCTCAAGATGCAAAAAACCTCTCTCTATATATATATATATATATATACAATGTAAACAGAAATGCAAGGGGGTAAAAATTATTTCTTTCTTAAAACACTGAGTTTTGATTTCTAAGTGAACAAATTATGTATAAGTGTTTTCACACGTGATGACTGGGTGTAGGTCATCAGTAAATGAGTGTGGCATTTAAATGGCAGTGTTTCCCAAATGAAACAAAAGAGCTGCTAGTTTTGAATGATGTGTGTAATGTAGAGAACTGTGTTTGGAGTTTTGCACAAAAAAATAAGTTTGTTTTACAATAGCAAACTGAGTTTAAAGCATGTAATGTGCTTGTAGTTTTGCAGACTTGGTCTAAAGATTAGGTATATGAGTGAAGAGTTTCACTGAGTAGAACTCAAGTACCACTTTTAGTGTCTAAGCAATTTTTAAAAACGAATATATTTTAAAATGTAATTAATCATTCTAATATGCTGATTTGGTGCTGCAAACAGTTGTGCTGCTTAATATTTTGTGGAAATATATTTTACATTTTTTCAGGTTTCTTTGAAAACCTGAAACCTGTTCTTTCAAAGTAACAGCATTTATTTAACATAGAAAACTTTTGTAACATTATAAATGTTTTTACTGTCAATGTTGACCAATTTAATGCATCCTTGCTGAATAAAAGTATTAATTTCATTCAAAAACTTTTTTAAAAGTCTTACTGATTTTACTGTCTTATTAACAATAGTGTAAAAAATATAAAATTTAATACAACATTTAAATTATATACATATTATTACAATTTTAAATGTTTATGTATTATAATATTGCACTTTTACTTTGTAAGGAAATCAGCTATATGGACAAATATTGTAAAGACCATATAATACTGTACATAGTATTATACAGTACATCTATTGGAGGAAATGAAATTATCTTCCTTGCATGGGATGAGATGGTCCTGAGAAGGACATGGGCTACATTTCAAGTTTTACCATTCCCAATTCCTGGATCTCACTCCTTTAAAGAACAGAAAGTGCAAGACGGCTCCTCTGGGAGTTCTAGGGTTGGGGGAATCAAGCTGTTCCAGAGAGTGGCTAGCAGAAGATAAGATGCAAAAACACATGCAGAATCCTCCTTTGGACAGGTGCCCAAGCACACGGCTAATCAGAGCAGCAGACATCTTTCTGTGAAGTCTTGTGGCCATCAGAATGGTGCGGCTCGGAGAGTGCTCCAAAGAGCAGAGATGGAGGGGTAATGTTAGCCCCCCAACAGGCTGTCTCTGTTTGACTGATCTGTATAGGTGTAGCATATGTGTGGGGTCACGGAGGTGAAGCTCTTGATGAACTGAGCCTGGTGTGATCTCTTAAAGATGGCATGAAACCATGAGAAATCTTTGATCAGTCCAATCAAGTGTCTTTCCAGTTTTTAATAAACTCTGTGTGGTGTAATTATTCCTGCTTTTATGTATTCAGCAACTTTCAACTGATGTTGTTTGATATTTGTGCCTTCATGGGATCATAATTGAGCTGTTATTCGTGCTGCATATTGACCAATTTAGTGCAAAGAATGCACCCTAAAACTTGCAGTCAGTCTCGTTTTATAAACGTGAACCCAAAATCACAGTCATTTGTGTGAAATACAATTTTATTTATACAATATAAAAATTTCAGACACAAGGGGAATGTAACATTTTGATTCTATCGCCTCTTGACAACTGCATTTTGCAAGTCTCAAGTGGGAAGAACAAGTAAAAATACTCTCTCTGTACCCACAACACCCTATCCAATGTATCTAGCCCATGGTCCTTCTATTCTCGTGGCACAGGTGGGCTCTGTCTTTCTCAGTGTGACATTGCATAGATATAGTTTCCAATGCCAAGTGCTCTTGCCCGGGAGCGATAGAGTTAAAATGGGTCTGACCATGGGTTTGGGAATGACCGTATTGCTCTGCACCTGGTCGACTCCTACAGCAAAGCCCATCGCAGCCTTTGTGGCGAAGGCGGACAGCTTTTCAGAGTTCCTGCTTTAAAGCCTGCAAAATCCAGTAAACTTAGCCACACAATCGACGGTGGCCAAAACAGCATCTGATGTGCCTTATTTGTTGACGGAGTGAGATCTATCGCAGAGGGTGCGCCTTGCTTGGCTTACAATGCAGGGACAACGTAAAGCCCCGTATTCGTGGATAGTCCATGAAGATGCTGGGTTTCTTCCAATATCTAATGCCAATTGTGACTTGAAACTAGGGCAGGCGATGGTGATGTTAGTTTTTCATTGTTGGTTGTTACACACTAGTTATCAATCATACATGTCAATCATACAAATATATTAGCTCTTAGTGTTAAACATGCTTGGGTTCAGTAGAACATTAATAAATCTTGCACATAATTGTGTGTGTGTGTGTGTGTGGGAGAGTGTATGGTGGTTATACACAAGGCGAGAGCTCCCTCTTTTTGCCAGTGTACCCAGTTTCTCCAGCTGATGGCACACACTAAAGAGCAGTGGGAGATACATGGACACTCTGTGCCATAATGAAAGCACAAGCAACCATTTTTCCACAACCACATTTTTCAGGATTATTTAAAAATTATTTAAAATCTCTGAACAGAAATACTCAAAACATATACTTTTGGAAAGTAATGATAATAATAATAATAATAATAATAATAATAATAATAATAATAATAATAATACACTTATTATTTATGAGGGAAATTTGATCAGTCATTTTATTAAAATTATTTTTATATTTTCATTTCCAAGGACATTTACCACCATGATATGATGTGTTGTTATTTATATACATTAATATTATGTACACATTCATTTTAGTTTCATTATTATTATGTATTGTAATATTTTAACGGGAATTAAATATTTGTGGACCAGTAACGTAAGAGCCATTTTGAGAAAAAGCCATGATTGATTGATTTCTGGACTATTGATGTCATACAGGACTATTATACATTTTTGGGGGGATAAAGGTTAAAAGTTCCACCTTTAAATATGTATTTTTAATTTTAGACATTTATTTTTAAGGAACATCTTTGCCACCCTTATGTGTTTAAAAAGGCACAACATGCATGTGTTAATAATGATAATAATAATAATAATAATTTTTATTGTTGTTGTTGTTGTTGTTTCTAATAATTGAATGAATGTAATATTAATTATAATACTAAAACATGAATTACTAAGAATGGATGAACGAACCAATCACTTAATTAATCAAATCTTCTCCTGTCCTTTTCTTTTTCTTCCAGGGACGCTGTATAAATTTCAATCGGGTGCAGCATCAACAGACGACAGCATCCCATCTCTGAAATACTTTGACTTCCAAGTAAGTCAGATGGAACAACAGAAAAAAGCGGAATTTCCTTGAGATGACATAGCTTATCATTGGTCACTTTAGAGTATCTTGTTTCAGCTCTTACAAGTATTGGCTTTCCAAAACTTATCATTTTGATATCTCTCAAGCTACTGAATGGCAAGCGGACGACTAAATAGATTAACAAAAAAAAAACTGTCTGATTTTGCAGCTGATCTGGTTAGCTTTAATGCACAGTAAAGGCTTTTTCGTGTTCTGACCATATTGGGCCTTCTGCGAGAAAAAAACAAACTAATCTTATGGACACAGACGGAGGCTATTTAAAAAAAAAAAAAAATATATATCAGAATGAGATGAGACTCTTTGCCGTTGGCTGAGAAGTAGAACTAATCCCAGTAGGCTCATGGAGTGCAGAAGTACTTTGCCTCTTGGCAATGTCTCTTCACAAAAATCTCTCCAAGCCCACTATCATCGGATGCCTAGCGGGGCTCCTTTGACTGGAGATCTTGTCATTTTAACACTGAGAAGTACACACGCATGACAAATTGTAGACAGAATGCCCTAAGGTATTAGACGCAGTAAGACTTTGCCCTTTAGTTTGCGAAGACACCTTTCTATCAATGCGAGGACAGCGCAGAGAAATTAATAGAGCGTTATTGCACCGCGAGACACCCTGTGTCCAAAGCTCTCCAGCAAGGTTTTGAGGGACAGATTTACTTCTGGTGACTGGTGCTTTCTCCCCATTTATTTGGCAGTCTGTTCTGTGCTCACTAATGCATAGACCTTCACAGTTTGGAAACATGCCCCTCAGATAAAGGTTTTCATACATCAGGACAGCTGTCCACCCACTGGATGTCCAAAAATGGTGTGCACAAGTTTTCTTGGCATAGGAATATCAAACTTTGATTGATCTTAAGGCAACTTTAGAGATTTATCTTTGGTATGAGGTTTGACCTTTCTAGACATTTTCTGTAGAAATTAAGAAGTTCCTCAGTTGTGCTAATGTGACGCCATCATTCGATATACTAGGATGATCAAACAGAAAGAGGCGATGGACGGATGAGTATTGTTCATATTGTTCCAGAAATGATCCACGCCACACTCCCCCCTCCACTTGCACACAGAAAAGCGAGCAATATATATCTTTAACGCGCTGTCATGACGACGATCGAGAATGATGTCAGTGTCAGTGGAAACACTGTGGGGGAGGAAGGGGGCGGCAGCTGAAGAAAAAGGCTCGAACGATCCAGTCACTTTCGACACGCTACTTCAGATGCAAAATAGATATTCGAGTCGAAATCTGACAAAGTGTGCCGGCTTTGACGGGAAGTGGTATAGACAATGACCAGTGGCTGGGTCAGTGGGATGTCTCAGTGCAAGCAGGGAAGCTTATCAAATGACACTAAAAATAAGTTCAACAACCATCAAGTTTGAGGGGGGAACAGAATGGGGCGCAATGGCTCACATTCGGTGGGCATGCAAGTGTGCAAGATGGCAGGACCGTTGGGGGAAAAAAGCCCTCGTTTAATTATTTCTTTGTTTCTATCATAATTGTAGGGACATTAATTATTACTCCCCTCCAGCCCCTCCCAAAAAATAAAAATAAAAAAGAACAGAACAGAATACATACATGGAAATGTTAAAACATTTAAAATCGTTCCCAGAGTGGCACTTACAAGTTAAGCGAATGCACTTCTTAGATAGCTAGGTGAGTGTAATTTTCAGTCCTGTTTTTATGAAGATTTTTTTTATGTGAGACCACAGGATGTCAATTAAGTTTTAGCAAAAATTTAATTAGGTTTTTACATGTTAGTTGCAATATGGCTTAATATCTTTACCAGCTCCTTACATGCTATGTATCCACTTCAACATCACCAGAGCACATCTGGGGCCTATTCTTCGTACATCGCTAACTCAGTTAGCTGGATTTGATTGTTGACAATTTGGCATGATCTTGAATTGTTTGGTTCTTCGAAGCTCATCCCGGAGTTGCTGTCATAGCAACAGGTCCGTAAGCTTAAAGCTGCTCGGGAGCAGGCTTATTTCATGTAAACAGGATTAGATTGCATCTTTTTAAACAGAACTGATACTTAAAATCTGTCCGCTACCACTGCTACTTTATTACAAGAGTATCCTACTGATCCAGGGACAACAATTTAAAATAATAATAATTTAAAGATAGTATAATAATGTTGTGTAGTCTTTAATACTATAGACACAGTCAGTTAATGCTGTCATGTAACAAATCTGTTCAAATATAAAATTAAATTAATTGCTAATTACCACATTGAAATAAAAATGTAAAGCCTGTACAAATATTAGAAATCGTGAATATAAATAATTGGGAATCATGTAAAAAAATTTAAATAAAATAAAAACAGTGCACATTTCATTTATCTATTATAACATTTATGTAGCTTTGTTCGCTTGGCTGTTTCCTTATAAAAGTACAGACATTTGTCAAGTTTTTCGTCAGGTGTTTTTTTTTATTATACGATGACATTATGTTGCTGTCTTGCCGCCAGCCAATCGCTGCATTGCTGATCGTGGTTTCGAGTATCGATACATAGCCTTTTTTAAACCAACCCATGAACACGCAATTATCTCAGATAACTCAATCCAGCTATACTAATCATCAACAACATGTGCGTTCGAAGAAACGAATTAGCCAGATCCTGATTAGCGCGATGATATCATCTTGGATGTGACATTTCATCTCGGATGTTATAGTGACGTACAAGGAATGTGCCCCTGCTTTGCTTTCTCTTTATTATTATTTTTGCTTGTTTTATTTACATTTTATATTACATTTTACATTGTTATATTTATATTTTCACTTAATTTGTGGTTCTTGTGTGTTTTTATATATTTTATATGGTTCATTAATGCGTGGAGAGAAACTGATTGTAAACTTTTCATATTTGTGTATCAAATTGAGTTTATTCTGTGTAATACTGAATTAAGCGCACCAGCTATAAAAAATAATATTAGTAATTTTTGTTTAAAAAAAAGGAATAATGTAAAAAAATGCACCTGTTTTAACTTTAACTTTTAACTTTTTTTTTATAGAAAAGATCACAAAGTTTTGATGTAGAAAATGGATAGAAAAACAAGGATTTATTTAGTTTTTAAGCAACTGATGCACTATTTGTTTGATGACAACTGTGCACTATTTGTTGTACATAAAAATGCAAAGAAATGATGTATTGGTAATGATAATTTGTTAATTTAATTAAATCCTGTTTAGGTTTTGACAATTTAAAAAAAAAAAAAATTAGGTACTTGCAGCTCTTGTGATTATAGTGCCTCATGTTCCGCTGCAGTCTGGCCAATTAATGTAATTTCAATAGTAAACATTTTTTTTCAAGCATACATTATACAGTTATTATTATATTCTTGTATTTTTTATTTTTTTTTTACAGTGTAATATATATATATTTTTTTTTCTGAAAACAATGGGTCTTCAGATATAAATTTGACTAGTGCACTGGTTAAAAACTTCTATTAAAACAGTGATAGTGCACAGAAGCAATTTTAAAAAAGCACATACATAAGTAAATACATACATACATACGTACATACATACATACATACATAAATAATGAAAAGGAATGGCCAATCACTTTGCCCTCACAGTAGGCAGCGCTCTCTACACACTGGCACTGGCCAGTGACCGCTGAATTTGACACTGTTTTTACAAAACTGACATCTGACAGTTGATTTGTTTCTCACCCACGAGATGCTACTAAGAAATAGTTTGATCTGTTAAAGAAAGCTAGACACACACACACCACCTTAAACAATTAGACTGTGTTCACTGTGTTAGTTTTTTTCTGCAGTTGTTGTCTTATGCTAAAGTAATGACACCATACGCATCAAAGCATTTAGTACATCACAGCATGATCTCACATGGCAGATTTCAGAAGAATCTCATTCAGTCTCATCTTGACATTTTCCTTTATTCAGCCATTATTGACGTTTCAGACATTTTTGTATCTTTTGTATATGCATTTTTCATCTATTTGTATAAAATAAATTGCACCTTTTTTAAATGAAGCTGTGTCCTTTCTAAACACCTGTCAGTATCACTGAACTTTAATGATTCATCAGGCATCACACTTAAGCAGATTACGCACTGTACATGATTCTGCACAGCTTACACTCAGTAATAGTGAGTTATTAATACCCATATTTTCATATGATAAACTGCTTTAAACCAAAACATCTGTCTTATCTGACTATTAGCAGAACTGGAATTAAAATTTTGAAGTTTTAAATACACATCTCTTTCTGTTTTTGGGACTCATGCTAACCTGATTAATTCATGTAGATAATTTGGAGATGCATACCGTCACCATTAGTCAGTTTATAATGTAACAAATTATAATGTAAATAATTTTGGGTTCTTACTAAACTACACATGTTCTCATTTAGGTCTATCTTCCAATTTTAGGCTGTTACACATAACTCATTTATCTCCATCCATCCAGTTGAACAAGGGCCATCATTAAACCTACATAATTCCCACCTAACCCTGCTCTCCAGCT
This sequence comes from Sinocyclocheilus grahami, assembly GCF_001515645.1. Taxonomy (NCBI): domain Eukaryota; kingdom Metazoa; phylum Chordata; class Actinopteri; order Cypriniformes; family Cyprinidae; genus Sinocyclocheilus; species Sinocyclocheilus grahami. The sequence continues at coordinate 1,426,185 of NW_015505496.1, forward strand.
GGGCCTCATACCCCAGCAATGCGTGACCAAAAGCTTCATAGAGTTCAGTGCTGCTCATAATTTCCCCTTGAAATGAGGCGTAACAGATGTTTCACACACCTGGTTATGACCATAAAACCACTTCTTTTAAAGTCATACTTGTGTCTTTAACACAACATTAGATCTCAAAAGGAGTTCCTCTTCAGGAACTCGAGCTGCGTCGAAAATGCTAGGGGAACGCCTTCTGCGACCCACGCTCTGAATCACATGTGAAATCAGTCCAATAGCTGAACGGGACGTCACGGCGGATGACGTCATGACCAGGAAGCTATAAAAGCACGTGCAGCGGAGCCAGCGTCAGCTTTCTGTCATTCAGCGAAGCGCTCTATGTGTGTCAGTCATATTTATTGCTGTCTGTCAATTGTGAGAAAAAAGTCTAATAAGCAGCTATGTCTAAGGCTCACGCTAAGACAAAGCATGCAAAGGGCGAGTGCAAGCCACGTTATAGGTTGTGTGTTCCTCCCTGCCCACGTTACATCACGAGTGGGGATACACACAGCCTGTGCGTGGTTTGCTTGGGAGCGAGGCACGCAGAGTCAGCTCTTGATGGGGCCGGCTGCCCGCATTGCGAGCGCCTGCCACTGCATACGCTTCGCTCCCGGAGGGCTCTCTTTGAGGAGGGAGCCTTCGCCAGCGTTCCTCGCGGTGCTGGCCCCGCTTCCGTCGAGTCGGAGCGGCGGTTGCATTCGTGGGGTTCGCAGTTGGATCTGGCGGAGGGAATGGAGACGGGCGAGTCCCTATCTCCTTCCTCACCCACCAGATCCAGTGCCCGATCATTTAGGTCTATCTTCCAATTTTAGGCTGTTACACATAACTCATTTATCTCCATCCATCCAGTTGAACAAGGGCCATCATTAAACCTACATAATTCCCACCTAACCCTGCTCTCCAGCTGTGCGTGAGGAAAAAGCTTCATGGAGTTCAGTGCTGCTCATAATTTCCCCTTGAAATGAGGCGTAACAGATGTTTCACACACCTGGTTATGACCATAAAACCACTTCTTTTAAAGTCATACTTGTGTCTTTAACACAACATTAGATCTCAAAAGGAGTTCCTCTTCAGGAACTCGAGCTGCGTCGAAAATGCTAGGGGAACGCCTTCTGCGACCCACGCTCTGAATCACATGTGAAATCAGTCCAATAGCTGAACGGGACGTCACGGCGGATGACGTCATGACCAGGAAGCTATAAAAGCACGTGCAGCGGAGCCAGCGTCAGCTTTCTGTCATTCAGCGAAGCGCTCTATGTGTGTCAGTCATATTTATTGCTGTCTGTCTATTGTGAGAAAAAAGTCTAATAAGCAGCTATGTCTAAGGCTCACGCTAAGACAAAGCATGCAAAGGGCGAGTGCAAGCCACGTTATAGGTTGTGTGTTCCTCCCTGCCCACGTTACATCACGAGTGGGGATACACACAGCCTGTGCGTGGTTTGCTTGGGAGCGAGGCACGCAGAGTCAGCTCTTGATGGGGCCGGCTGCCCGCATTGCGAGCGCCTGCCACTGCATACGCTTCGCTCCCGGAGGGCTCTCTTTGAGGAGGGAGCCTTCGCTAGCGTTCCTCGCGGTGCTGGCCCCGCTTCCGTCGAGTCGGAGCGGCGGCTGCATTCATGGGGTTCGCAGTTGGATCTGGCAGAGGGAATGGAGATGGGCAAGTCTCTTATCTCCTTCCTCACCCACCAGATCCAGTGCCCGATTTCTGGGTTCAGAAGCCCGTTCTGCGGCTACTTCCTCCCGGGGTGACGGCTCGATGCTTCTCCTGTCTTCCTCCGAGGAGGTTGACGTGGAGGACGTCGAAGAGGTTTCGCCCCCTCAATCGCCCCAATATGAGGAGCTAGTGGAGGTGCTTACTCGTGCCGTGGCCAAGCTAAAAATAGATTGGCCCGCCGAGAAGCAGGCCGAGCCGCAGCGATGCAAGCTGGATGAACGCTTCCTGCGCGCGAAGCCGCCACCTCCATGCCGGAGCCTGCCGTTTTTTCCCGACCTTCACACCGAGGTGTCAAGCTCATGGGCCAGGCCTTTTTCGGCCCGCCTATTTATCCCTGCGTCAGATTATTATGGAAATGTTGCAGGGCTAACTGAGCGTGGCTATAAGGCGATGCCCCGGGTTGAACAGATGCTAGCTAGCTATCTGTCCCCAGGCATGGCTGCCCGCGCCATTGGGCGGTCCACGGCAGCTATGGTGGCAGCAGAGAGGCATTTGTTGTTGACCCTATCGGATATGAAAGTGAAAGACAGGGTCTTCCTCCTCGACGCCCCGCTTGCGCCTTCTGGCCTGTTCGGCGCCGCTGTCAATTCAGTCGTCGACAGGGACCAGGAGGCTCGAAAACAAGCGGCAGCATTTCAGCGGTTCCTTCCTCGCCGTATTTCAGCTCTGGGGGCTGCTGGGCGGCAGCAGTCCCCACCGCGTACCAGCTCCTCACATAGGGAGATGCAAAAACAGTGCGTTGCCGCCCGTGTTCCCCCGCGTCGGGACCGGAGGCAGAAGCAGCGCTCTGGGTTGGGGGCCTCAAAGCCTAAGCCGGATCTGTGGACCGTCCTTCAGGCGAAGAGGTCCTCGACAAAACGGTCCTGACTATCTGAGTGTAGGACTAGCGAGGGCAGACCGCATCACACCGCATTACACGGTGCCCGTCTCCCCCCAGTGCCCTCGGGAGATCGTTCTGCCAACCCTGCCGGTGTTCCAGAGCGCAGCGGTCTCCAGCGAGCATATCTGTCAGTTACCGCCCAGCAACGTAGCGGCACTGAGAGGCTCGCGGCCTTCGCGGAGGTCCCCAGAACTAGCCATTCTGGGCACACCGGAGATCAGTCTCGAGAGACTGATTCCCTTAGTAGATTATTTAGCAGCGTGGAAGCTACTGCCAAATGTATCTCAATGGGTCCTGCGTACTGTAGAAAGAGGCTACGGAATCCAGTTCGGTTCGAGGTGGTCCCTCCGCACGAGATAGACTCCGGGTTCTACAACCGTTACTTCATTGTTCCGAAGAAGGATGGGGGGTTGAGTCCCATTTTAGATCTGCGCCTATTGAACCGCTCAGTCATGCGACTGAAGTTCAGAATGCTCACACTCAAACAGGTCGTGTCTCAGATCAGGTCCGAGGACTGGTTTGTCCCGATCGATCTGAAAGACGCATATTTCCATATCTCCATCCTTCCTCATCACAGGAAGTTCCTGAGGTTCGTTTTTGGGGGCAAAGCGTACCAATATTGTGTTCTTCCTTTCGGCCTTGCACTCTCACCCCGTACTTTCACGAAGTGTGTGGATGCTGCTCTGGTTCCGTTGCGACTCCAGGGCATCCGCATACTCAACTACATCGACGATTGGTTGATTTTAGCTCGTTCAGAGCAGATAGCGGTTTGACATCGAGATGTTGTTCTCGCTCACATGAGAGAACTGGGGTTATGACTAAACGCCAAGAAAAGTGTGCTTTCTCCATTACAGAGAACCACCTATCTGGGCGTGGTGTGGGATTCGACCACGATGCAGGCACGTTTGTCTCCTGCTCGGATCGAGTCGATTCTCACTGCAGTCAAGAGAGTGAAAGAATGCCAGTCACTCACTGTCAAGCAGTTTCAAAGACTGCTGGGTCTGATAGCAGCGGCGTCCAACGTGATTACTCTTGGCCTGCTGTACATGATACCCCTACAGTGGTGGCTCAAGACCAGGGGGTTCTCCCTGAGGGGAAACCCGCGTTGCATGTTCAAGGTCACGCGGAGATGCCTACGTGCCTTAGACATGTGGAGGAAACCTTGGTTCTTGTCTCAGGGCCTCCAGCTCCGCTGGGGCTGGATGCCATGGTACAGGCGTGGCTGAGGCTTCATCTGTATGCCTTCCACCCGATCTCTCTGCTCCCAGGAATTCTGGAGAGAGTGCGCCAGGATGAAGTCCGCTTACTGTTAGTAGCCCCGTTCTGGCCGGGCCGAGTATGGTTCTCGGACCTGATTTCCCGTCTCGACAGCTCTACATGGGAGATTCCCGTCAGGAGGGACCTCCTCTCACAGGCGGAGGGCACGATATTTCACCCCTGCCCGGAGCTGTGGAAGTTATGGGTGTGGCCCATGAGGGGGCACAACTTTATAGCATCCGATCTCTCAACTGAGGTTGTTGAGACCATCCTCCAATCCAGAGCTCCCTCCACGAGGAAACTGTAAGCTTGGAAGTGGAAACTTTTCACTTCCTGGTGTAGAGACTGCCAGCTCGACCCAGCTAGCTGCCCAGTCGGTACAGTACTGGAGTTCCTGCAGGCCCGTTTCTCTACAGGGTTAACCCACTCCACCCTGAAGGTCTACGTGGCGCCCATTGCGGCCTACCACGCACCTCTCGGTGGCATCTCAGTGGGGAGACACCCCCTAGTTACACGTTTCCTCTGCGGTGCGCTGAGGCTGAGGCCTCGGGTACGATCTCGTGTCCCTACATGGAACCTAGCAGTGGTGCTAGAAGCTCTCTGTAGGCCTCCATTCGAACCTATCGAAGAGATTTCTGATCGCCTCCTTACGATAAAGACTACCTTTCTTCTGGCATTATCTTCTCTTAAGAGAGTTTTAAGAGGTCTTCCAGCAACTAAGCAAACCCTCAGTCGGTGGATAGTGGATGCCATCTCCATATGTTATGAGTCCTCTGATCTCCCCTCACTGTTAGGGGTCAAGGCTCACTCGACTCGAACTGTGGCAGCCTCAAAGGCTTTTTTAGCGGGTGTGCCTATGCAGAACATCTGCAACGCTGCGGGTTGGTCCACGCCCCTTACCTTTGTTAGGTTTTACGGTCTAGACATGCGAGCCACTCCCGGCTCTTCTGTTCTCTCGCCCTAACTGTGCAGTTTCCACACTAGGCAGAGACTTAGAAGTTTGGCGGCATGGGCATTCTCGTTCCCCTAGCATTTTCGACGCAGCTTGAGTTCCTGAAGAGGAACGTCTCAGGTTACATATGTGACCCTGGTTCCTCGAGGGAACGAGACACTGCGTCTCGATGCCATACTTCTGGCGTCCCTGCCGGCGCTTGCTTCATTCCTAGAAGCTGGCTCCGCCGCACGTGCTTTTATAGCTTCCTGGTCATGATGTCATCCGCCGTGACATCCCGTTCAGCTATTGGACTGATTTCACATGTGATTCAGAGCGTGGGTCGCAGAAGGCGTTCCCCTAGCGTTTTCGACGCAGCATCTCGTTCCCTCGAGAAACCAGAGTTACATACGTAACCTGAGACAATTTTCCACTTAAGCTACAAAATCGTTGAGTTGAGTGGCATGGCTCATTATCACAGGTTCACACTGTTTGATAGAAGTGTTATGGGGTGTAAATGCTAAATTATAACATTTTTAATTCATCTTCCAAGTTTTATGAAGTGGAACTTCAAACTTCTATCAAAAAACTTGATGGAATGAGTTGATTTATTTTATTAATTAATCACCCCCCCACCCCCCCTTGTGCCAAAAAGTGTCATTAATTGGTTATTGATTGTTTTTGCAAATAAGAATTTTTCAAATTATTATTATATAGTTTTAAATTTTTCTGAAAACTTGGTTTGTGTTGTCAAACAGAGAAATATAAAACTGATATTGTTCTAAAAGAGCAGGAGGTGCTTTCTGAAAAAAATCAGACAGGATTTCCTCACCTAATGATGGCCATAAAACAGAATCCTCACTTCCTCTATGTTTTCATGGAAAAGCCAGATTAATGCAGCTGTTCTCCATGTAAACTGGTTTGGGTTTACAGGTTATCCCAGTTTTCACAGTTGTCTAAGAATCATGGGTTATGGTGATTAAACACTGCACTACTAACCTTTCAAAGAGGGGCCCCACTGGAATCAAGAGTTTCTTTTAAGACCATCTTGTTAGACTTTTATGCAAAGCATTTCAAAGTGAATAAAACCTAATCCCGCTCATACTGTAAAGAGTTTAATTGTGATGTGCAACATGTGGAAGGTGCAGGTGGGGGATTACTCTGTTATGGTATTTTACATAATGTTTTTTAGCCCTTAGAACTATTACATGCTGTTTTAGTGATTCCCCCCCCCCCCAATAAATGTTGTTATGTGCCATAGTTCAAAAAACCAATGCAACCATGAGGCATTTGCCGACACTGACGCCAGCACACTCACCTCAGTGCTGGAAGGGTGGGAGAATCACTGTCTGTTATTGCTAAAAACCAACATACGAGTGTCAGTTCACTTTTGACTCCAGCATGAGAGCGAAAATATCACTCTCCACACCCCATGTTATAAGAAATGACTGACACATCTCTCAGCCAATCCAATAAGGCTGCCACAAATGAGATTGGGGCTTGCAGCAGCTAACAAAAGTCACCTTGCCACTGGTCAGAAAAGTTCAGTTAATGGACATGGAAAGAAACAATGACCGGCGGTGATTTTTCTGCTGGTTTCAGAGCCTTTGTGTCATCTGATGCCCAGAACAGCTTTTAGAATTTTACAGCAGATGTTTGAGCAATTTGCACTAATATTTCAGGTTGCAACAGAAAAATGCTACAGTAGGAAAGTTTATTTTTATTTCCTCATTTGCAGAATATTGCTGAATATTAGCAGAGTGCGAGTGATCAAAAGGTGATTTGCTCTCAAATCAGCTATAAAGCGGTCAGCGACACATGTCGGACAATGCTCCAGTTGTCATTTACGAGGGCTGTTGGAGGAACACAGACTATTCCAGTTGGGTCCAGCTCAGCCAAGCCCGCCCACCACAGAGATGCACTGAGAGGAGGCGCTTTACTACCTCAGATGCTCCAAGTTCTCTAAGCACAAACACAGGCTGCCCACGCGCCCAGCAGCACCTCTCCCAGTCGCTGGCATCATTTAACATTACAATATTTTCCCAGTGTTTTTTGACGGATGATGGGGCCTCATTACTATGCAAGTGCCAGATGAATCATAAACCTATACCATATGCCATCGCAATTTGCTGATGGGACCAAGCTGTTTTGGTGGATATAAAATCCAGGGATTATAAATGCCTGATCCTCAGTGAATGGTAGAGGCACAAGGTGGAGTGAACGCAAGCCGTCTTATCTAATGAATTGGGTCAGTGAGCAGCGGAAAAATGCAAAGATCCACCAGTATCAGCCTGCTACCTTTACTTTGGTTAATCCTCAAAATAGCAGAAATGTTCTGGGCAATGGCACTGTTGAAAAAAATGAAACCAAACGGTTCAGTGACAACATGTTTATCACCTTCAGTCAATGTCAAAGCTGTACGATGAACAAACAAAATAAAAGGACCATCTGAATGATTTTATATTAACTTTTTACATAATTTCACCAGGATTATTCAGTGTGGACACATACATTAGGTGCACTGTCACCAACAGCAATTCAAAATATTTCAATAATGTCCACTATCTGCATGTTGGCCTTCTCTTTACACTTTTATATGTTTTATATTTTATAAAATATAATGAGCTAAATAAACTATTAATAATCAATTTCTTTAATGCAAATATACAATAAAGGGGTAAGTAAGACATTTGAAAGAAATATTTATTCAGCAAGGATGCATTAAATTGTCAAAGCTAATAAAAGAGCAGTAGAAACTGACAAAAGATTTTTATTTCAAATAAATGCTGTTCTTTTTAACTTTCTATTCATCCAAAAATTCTGAAAAAGCATCCTGGTTTCCACAAAAATATTGAGCACCAAATCAGCATCATGTGACACTGAGGACGTAATGGCTGCTGAAAGTTAGATTGTGAAATATTATTAGCAATGTTGTTGTTGTTGTTGGTTTTTTTTTTATGCAGCATTGGGGAATATAAGAGACTTCTTAAAAATCTTACTGACCCCCAGACTTTTGCTACTTTGATAGTGTTTTTCTTTTTACTTGACAGCCTCTTATTGCATGTAAACCTCACTTATTGTTTTGTATTGTATTTTTATTTATCTTTTTTTAAGTGCCTTAACCAGCATCTTAGTCACAAGTGTAAATAAAGAAACCCTAAATCATTGTTAAAACCCAGCAATGATTTATTTACCCTACAAAATTGTTTCACTTATTATGACATAAATTGCTGGTGAAATGAAAATCTGTTAATCCCCCAGCTAACGTCACCTTTGCTATAATCCTTAACAGCCAACAGCTGCAATGTGTTATGTGATTATGATGTTCACAAAAACAGCTTCTGAAGCAACCGCACCAGCAAACTGTTTGTTTGTGTGTGGATTAGTCATACCCCAGGTGATCACCTTTGACGGTCTCATTCAGCTTCCTCTTTTCAGTTTGAATCTGTTATATAAATGATCTTGCACTGTATATACCATTGAGGTACTGTAGATAATAACCAAGCACAATGTAACATGTTTGTGTTCGAGCTCAAAGAACTTGTTGACTTCACCTATCTGGTTTCCTGAACTACTTCAACTCCTTTGCACTGAAAAGCTGCACTGAAGTCCATAACTCATGTCCTGAGAGGCAGAATGCTGACCACCAGCCTCCCATTTTTAATTGAGCAGGTCTGAAGCAGACTTTATGTCTTACCTTTTACGAGCCGCAGATCCATTAAAGGCCAAACTGCTGTAATTTAATCATTTTCATTGTGGAAAATGTTCTCGATCAATGTGATAGATTTCTTCATCAATCAATATTACATAGAATCCAAGCCCTGAATAGAAGTTATCAAGCCATGAATTTCAGTTTTATGAACCACATCTCTTCTAAACGTTCATTAGTAAAGCCAGCTATGCACTGATCTACGGCTGCGTCAGGAAAATTAAATTAAAAACTGGACAGACAGCTTTTAGCATCTCTATTTGTCACTGTATCATTTTAAACCACTACATTTATTTTTTCTAAAATTGTTTGTGAGGTGTCAGCTTTTCAAAATTAGAGCACACCTGTCATTTTCAATGTCACCTTCATTTCATGTAATAACACACTAAATAAATCCTTTTGTGATTTGCATTTAAATCCTTTTTTTATCAAAATCAAACGTCCAGTCAAAATAATCTGTTATTTTTAAATCTAGTCTAATTCTGTCCATATTAACTTGAATAGTTCAATATTAATCAAAAGCTGTAAACACCTAGTAATCATAATTAAATCACAATTGTACTTCCTTTGAACCCGATTATGAAAATAAATAAACAAACTGTAAAATATTATTACACAATATTAAATTCTAAAACTTCTGATTTTCCTGAGATTGCATTCATATCATAAGCTGCAAACACTTAGAAATAATCAAACCACAAATGTACTTTCTTTTAACCTAATAATTAAAAATAAATAAATAAACAAACTGTAAAATATTATTACACAATATTAAATTCTAAAACTTCTGATTTTCCTAAGATTACACTCATAAGCCAAGACTGAAATGAAAAACAGTGCATATCAATCATAATTAAACTACTATAGTACTTTCCTTGAACCTGATTATGAAAACAAACAAATAAACAAACAAATTGCACTCATATCATAAACCAATATGAGGAAAAGCATGTATTTTTTAAATCCTCAGATATGTAAAATCAGATTATATCAGTGATAATATCATACAGACATAATATGAAGAAGCGAGAATCCCCTGATAATTGTAGTTTCAAGCTGCTGTTCCTACAGGGCAGAGTCCAGGATGTCGTGTTTTTTCTTCTTCTTTTTTCATTCACTCTGTTGTTTGGTGGTGAAATAGACGGTGACTGGAGGATGGGGGTAGAGATCACTGATGCTCGCTCTCACCCCCTACCCCAGGGCACACCAGGTGAGAGATGGAGAGAAAGAGAGGGTGAAAAGAGAGAAAGACACACAGCTGTGGAGTTCTTTACAGGCAGACGAGAGGGCCCTGCAGGCACATCTCATTATTTGAAGGTCATCCTTTTTCATACGACAAAAACCCAGTGCCATGTTAAAGTCTGTCCCAACGAATCTGCTGGACCCCATTTGATGGTCAAAAGGAGTAAACAGCAGTCAGGAAACTGAAAAAGAATTACAGTGGGTATAGAAAAGAATCACCTCCCTTTAAAATAAATCACAGTTTGTTGCTTTGCAGCCTGAAATGAAGACAGACACAGTTTTTGTTTTATCCAGCTGTATTTACTCAGTGCAACTTATAACATCCAAGTGAAAGATATAACACCAGCATGTCAGACAAAAATAAATAAATTCATAAACAAACAGAATCACGGAGTTGGAAAAAAGGATCACCCCCTTGTGACAGTATTTTGTTGAACCATCTTTGCTTTAATTAAAGCCTTTAGTCTGTTGGGATATGTCTCTACTAACTTTGCACATCTAGACTTTGCGATATTTGCCCACTCTTCTTTGCAGAACTGCTCAAGTTCAGTTCAATTTAAAGGTGAGCGTTTGTGGACTGCAGTCTTCAAGTCATTCCACAGATATTAAATGTGGTTTAAGTCTGGGCTCTGACTAGGCCATGCAAGGACATTCACCTGTTTCTTCTTCAACCACTGTGTGCTCAGTTTTGCTTTGTGAGCAATGGGTCATTGTCTTTTTGGAAGATAAAACTTCTTTCCATTGACAACTTTCTGGCTGAGGGCAGCAGATTTTCCTCAAGAATTTGACGGTATTTTGCCCCATCCATTTTTTCTTCTCTCCTGACAAGTGGTCCAGTTCCTGCTGCAGAGAAACACCCTCATAACAGGATATTACCACCTCATGTTGAAGGAATGGTGATATTTGGATGGTGAGCTGTATTGGATTTCCACCAGATATATAATTTGGTGTTGAGGCCAAATATTTCAATTTTAGTCTCATCTGCCTCAGAATCTCCAAGGAGCGTTTTGGCAAAGCTCAGTCGTGACTGCATGTGGCCTTTCTTGAGGAGTGGCTTTTTTTCCTGCAACCCTCCCATACAAGCCACATTTGTGGAGAATTTGTGATATTGTTGTCACATGCACACTCTTTGTCATAAATCTGCAGCTTCTTCAGAGTTGCTGTAGGCCTCTTGGTCACCTCTCTGAGCAGTTTCCTCCTGACTCTTTCATCCAGTTTGGAGCGACGTCCTGATCCAGGGAGGGTCTGTGTTGTACCAAATACCTTCCACTTCTTAATAATAGACTTCAATGTGCGTCTAGGCATTGATAAAATCTTTGAAATGTTTTCGTATCCATCTCCTGACTTGTGCCTGTCTACAACTTTATCCCGAAGATTTTTTGACAGTGCCTTGCCACCCATAGCTGATTGTTTGCTTCAGTTGCACTAGAAAAGACTGAAATGCTCCAGGAAAGCTCTTTTCATGCTGAGCTAATCAAAAGCTCACAACCGATCACAGTTGAAAGTCAAATGGCTTTGTGTGCCATTGAGAAGGTGATTAGCTACACCTGATTGAGTTTACAAAACATTTTATGAGGGGGTGATCCTTTTTCCAACTCAGTGATTCTGTTTTTATTTATTTTTTTTTTTTCTGACATGTTGGTATTATATCTTTCACTTGGATGATGGAAGTTGCACTGAGTAAATACAGCTGGATAAAACAAAACAAAAACGGTGTCCGTCTTCATTTCAAGCTGCAAAGCAACAAAATGAGGGGGTGATTCTTTTCTATACCCACTGTTTATGATGATATTATTCTTGTGTTGATCATTTACTATGTATTCTTTAAATGTCATGAAGTGTTTTAAGCTTTTTTTTATTTTATTTTATATTTAGCCAGTTAATTGTCATATTGTTTGTTTATATTGCTATACTTGATATGCATATTCAGTGACATTATTTTTTTCACTTGGTTAAAATTGCAGCTGTTCAAACATTCACTCTAAACAATAAATGATGGTAACATCATTCGGTCTGTACATCATAAACACAAAGAAACTGAAGCAGAGGACAGTGGTATCTTTATTCTTCAATGGCTGCTCCTCAGGGTCTAGGCATGTAACCCAATTAGCTTATAATTGATGCACTTTGAAAATTAATTAACTCTAAAACCAAAGGCTGGCTTATAATTAACTGTCTACATGCTGCATTTATAAGAAGAGTGCTATTGACTGATTGTGACTAAAGCACTATAGTGAACCCAATAGCCCACTGTTCATTACTGCCACCTGTGAAGTCATAAGGCAGCATACAGGGCACCAATCACTGAGCTAATTTACATCTGTGCCTTTACCAGGTGTGTATATACTGCATATGATTTCCATATGATGAGACACTGTTGCAATAAATATTAGAAACACCTCAGATTATGCAATTCACTTCAAGTTCAAGAATTTTACATGAAGCACTTTTACAGGTTCCAGAATGGCAAGATTTTCTCTCATAACATAGACTTCCCAATGCAGTGTTTACTGCCAACGATTGTTTTATTGGCAACCACTATGTGATGCATAATTTAGAGTCATAATTTTAAATATGCTCTTTTCTGCCTCAGCATGTATATTTTATCCCCGTGTCTCTCAGGCCATAAAACGCATCCACCAGATCTGCGTTGGGTCACGACTCACTGCAGGCCCAGCGTGGATCTCTGCAAACAGATGCTCAGAATTAGCAGTGAAACAAATGTAGGCCTTACATATTATTTTGCCTTACATATGCAAAAGAAGACTTTAAGAGACATATTCATACTCGTAAAATGAATAATAAAAATGCAGGTATTTATTGTGTCTGTGTGTGTGCGGCAGGTGTGTCTGTGTGTGTGTATACAAAATTTAAAATATACTATAGAAACACACTAGTACATAAAGAATTAGTAAGCAGCAGGGGCAGATTGGCCATCTGGCAATTCTGGCAAATGCCAGAGGGGCCGGACCATTTTGTTTAATATGGGCCGGTCAGATTTTTTCTAAATATATATAAATAAAATTGTTAGTACGGGTCAACAGCGCATAGGACGGGTTTTTATCGCTTGCACAATTTCTCTATGGTTATAGTAATAATAATGTTAATAATAAATAAATGTTAAGCATTTGATTTGGCCCAGTCGGCAACGGCCGTCCGCCTGGTCCCGAGATGGGTCGACCGAACCGTTCAGTCAAAATCAAGCACTCATCAGAGAGAATGCAACACGAGCTTTTCAGTAAAAGCTAGATAATGGACCGTAAAAAAAGGAAAGGCGGTGCAGAAAAACTTTGAGAAAAAAAGGGCTTAGGTCCGACGCTGCTAAATGCGTAAAATTAACCGAACTCTTTTCAAAAGGTTTAAATTCGGCTGCTGCAGCGGAGGACAGTTAGTGCCGCAGAGGTAAGAAGAAAACTGAAAATACAGGGCCGGACCATTTTGTTTAATATGGGCCGGTCAGATTTTTTCTAAATATATATAAATAAAATTGTTAGTACGGGTCAACAGCGCATAGGACGGGTTTTTATCGCTTGCACAATTTCTCTATGGTTATAGTAATAATAATGTTAATAATAAATAAATGTTAAGCATTTGATTTGGCCCAGTCGGCAACGGCCGTCCGCCTGGTCCCGAGATGGGTCGACCGAACCGTTCAGTCAAAATCAAGCACTCATCAGAGAGAATGCAACACGAGCTTTTCAGTAAAAGCTAGATAATGGACCGTAAAAAAAGGAAAGGCGGTGCAGAAAAACTTTGAGAAAAAAAGGGCTTAGGTCCGACGCTGCTAAATGCGTAAAATTAACCGAACTCTTTTCAAAAGGTTTAAATTCGGCTGCTGCAGCGGAGAACAGTTAGTGCCGCAGAGGTAAGAAGAAAAGAGAAAATACAGCTAGCACAAGTCATTTTCACACTACTTCTGCCAGTTAGCTCCTGTTTTTTTTTTGACAGTAGCCTACATTGTATTAAACAGTTGTAAGCTTAGCGTAGAACCCCAGTATATTTTAAAATGTCATTGCTTCGTGATAATTGGTTAACTTAAGTGTTAATGAGCCTGTTACTGAATTGCATGACTGAAATATCAGCAGATAAAGTGGGATTTAGGGTAAAAACTGATGTAGGCTACTTGCAATATAATCTAACACTTCAAAAACCTATAGCAATAGCCATAGTACTATAG
>NW_015505496.1:1440220-1440423 GCF_001515645.1 Sinocyclocheilus grahami
TCAAGTGTCAGGAAGACACAATGAGAGAGACACACCCTGATACAGATGCTGCCAGTTTCTTAATAATGTGGCTCTAATTATCTAATTAACAACTCTTAGGAGAGGAGCCTGTGCCTGTGTCTCACACACACACACACAGAGAGAGAGAGAGATCACACTCACACAAATGCACATGCAGCACATACTAGCAACACTTCAGCATA
>NW_015505496.1:1445516-1487914 GCF_001515645.1 Sinocyclocheilus grahami
AGCACATACTAGCAACACTTAAGCATACTTTAATTCACAAATAATTGTATATCAAAAAGGATTTACTGCTGCTACTATTTATAGTTTTTGCTATATATTCTATTCCCTTTTTTGCTATTATTACTTGTTTGTATTCATGTGTATTCCAATGTTGAGAGCAGTCAGTGAGAAAATATTTTGCTGTAATGTTTAAGTCCTATACTGTGTTCATTAACTAGGATGTTGCTGGAATCAGTACAGCCAGAGACCCTGGTCTGTCAACACCAGTGCTGTGAGGAAGGATGCTACAGTAGGCCAAGCAGAGACAGGGAGGAGTATGTAGAGGTAGGAAAAACCCAAAAGACAGACAGTGACAACAAAGAACAACATACTGTAGAGAATAACAGTAACAGCAGACGAATGGCATAAACAGACAGCACACAGACTCTACAACATCCTCAGTTTCTTTTTCTTTTGTTTTAACTGTATGTGTAAATTTGTTATAAACGTGTGCTGTTTAAAAAAGTAGTAAGCATTGTTTGCCAGACACATACATTAAATGTTTAAATATCTGTTACACATATGGTACTGCTTATATTATTTCACCATCTGTACACAAATGTAAATTGTGAATGCGTGTCCATGGGTGGGGCTGTGTCGGTGTGGTAATCTGGGCCGGTGTGTCTACAGTGCCAGGGCTGAATTTTTGTTCCAGTCCGCCCCTGGTAAGCAGTCTAACATCAGCTGATGTTTCAAAAATCCAGCAGGCTGTATTTTTATTGTTCAAATATACACATCAATTTACACAGCAAAGACATATTTTTCTCTGATATCTAATAATTTGCTCTTTGGTTTGCTCTAATGCCCTTATATCTGCACAAAGTCTTTTTCATTTTTTTTTATTTAGCCAAAACAATTATACAGGCAATGAAGAAATATTGTAGGACAGGATTATGTTTTTAGATTTTCATGAATTGTCTTCATTTACTTAACAAATGCTACTAAATATTACGTTGCTGAACTGAATCTGCAAAACTGTGTCCTGTAAGAAAAATGTTGAGAATAAACCTGTAAAATAAAAATACTATTTGGCTGAAAATTGATTGCGTTAATCATTGCATTAAAGTGCTTTCAGACAAACAAACAAAAAAGCTGTTAAAGGACAAGTTTTTTTTTTCATTGTGAGGCAGCATAAATGATGTCTCAATTAATAAATCACTAATATAGTTAGCAAAATGAATTATACTGCAGACTGCTCCTCTTCATATGATTAGATATATAGGATATGCTGGCATTTATTTTAGGTTTTAAAACTGCATTCATTCCAAGATAATAATTATTTTGACACTGTTGATATGCTGCTGGTATTGATGAGAGAAGAATAAATGAGTGCTTGGTATTTCCGGACAGGAAACTAGCAGTGACAGAAATGTTTCTCCTTGAGAATGGCCATATGGGGCATGCAGCGGGAAGACATTCCCACACCAGACAAATTGTTCTCCGAAACACAACGACCGTCTGGCTTTGCAAAAAATGAGAGAAAAGCAATAATTTATGCACGGTGAAACCACAGAGCCCATTGTGTTCATTGTGTTAGTCAAGGAAAGGCATCATTGACATTGCTATTCCATGATTTTTAGTTTGGCTATTTTTACTTTTAAACACTGAAATGATATAAGATGATTTATCAGTTTGGCCATGTTTTGGGTGATCATATAGAAAATATATATGACTTGCAACAGGTGAGAAGTAAAATAAGTATTGTTTGTAATAATATTGTCAAGATTTCCCATAAAAAAAGTGTTGTCTCTTTTTCAGTCAATTTAGCCTATTTTATATCATAACACATCTGTAGAAATATAAAGCAATATTTATTCTGAAAACAAACATCCTGTTTCTCATTGCGACATCTGAATGTTAAACACAACAGCTCCTGATGTCTGGCAACGGCCAAAGCACAGTGTGTGTGTGTGTGTGTGTGTGTGATGGGGTTGTGTGTCCATGCCATCTTACAGATGTCTTTGTCAAAGCGCCGCTGTGGTGACTCTACAGGCTGAGATGGCTACTCTCTTTCCTCCTGATAGATAGCATGAGACACGCGGGGCGTTTGGGATAGTTCAGCATCTGTTTTTCTTATGCAGCTGCACCAATGTGGATGGAACTCTTCCAGATCTACACACCCACTCACTGTGTGTGTGTGTGTGTGTACACATGCTTAACTATTATTTTAGGACAAATCTGTCCCACAACGTCAGAAAAATCTCCATTTAGGGAACATTAAAAAAATACATCAAATATAAAAATAAGAAATATAAAACTAATATGAAACCAATATACACTATCGTTCAAAAAAATAAATAAATACTTTATTCAGCAGACACATTCAGTTGAAACTGCAGTAGAGACATTTCCAGTGTTACAAGAGATTTATATTTCAAATGAATAAATTCAAATGAATACTCTCTATTCATCAATTATGAATCATGAAAATAAAGGTATCATAAACATTAATTACTTCCAGCATTAATAATAATGAGAAGAAATGTTTCTTGAGCACCAAATCAGCATATTAGAATGATTTCTGAAGGATCGTGTGACACTAAAGCAGTGTTATTTTAGTATCATTGAGATACTATTAATAGTTTTTATGAATATTTTGAATTCAGCTTTGCCATCACATGAATAAATTATATTTAAAATATATTAAAATAGAAAACTTTTTTAAATTTTAATATTATATCTCAATATTACAATTTTACCATTTTTGTAATAAATGCAGCCTTGGTGAGTATAAGAGACTTCTTTCAAAAAATATTACAAACACAATATATATGAAATTTAAAAATGTACATTCTAAATATTTAAACTGTATGTTTCACTTTCACATGGATGAGCATGTGCAATCAGAACTGGTTTTATTGTTGTCCAGTAAACCAGCAAGGTTCACTGCTTACAAACATATTGAAATTATTTCATATTCTTATCGTACTGCCTCTAACACTGTCTACTGCATAGTTTTACCAAGCACCATTGTGGCACAGCTGTTTGTTGTGCAGCCCATCAGCCAGAAGGCATATTTCACTTCACACAAACACTGAAGCTGACCAGTAGATGCAAAGAAGCCTATGTCAGCAGTCTGCATATTTTCAGGGCCTATCTTATTCTTCCTCTGGAGGACAACATTCACACTCACTCTGTCTCCCAGACCAGATCGTAGAGGACAGACAGACAGACTCCATGACTGTCTCCCAGAGATGGAGAGAGGAAGAGAGAGGGAGAGAAGTGTCCTCTCAGCCAGTGTCATAGGGAGAGGAGCTGACACTCAGTTTATGTGACAAGGCCAGTCCAGAGTGGAAGGGCCCCCCTGCAATATTAACTCTCATTTGGAGCAGCTGTGGCTGAGAGCATGAAACATTGAACAAAACAGCTGCCATGGATCCACTGCCGTCCTGCCAGCTTGCACTGTCTGTTAGCGGAAACACACATGCATACACATACACATACACAAACACACAAACACACAGCACTGACCTTTTCCAGTTCAGCTTTCTAAGTGAACTTGGTCCAGTGTCACAGTCTAGCATACTGAAAGCTCTAAAAGGTTTCGATAATGCCCACCTACTCTGCAGAAAGGTCTAACATGGCATACAATGAAAGTGCATTCAGTGAAGATATGTTTATGGCACCTGTGTTATTTTAGTATCATTGATATACTTGTCACGAATCCTGTCCATGGACTTCCGTTCGATCACCTCCAGAGGTCACCCTTCCATTACATTGACTCTCGCACTACACAAACTGTTGCATGTCATCCCGGACTACATATCCCATCATCCATTGCTCTAATTGCACACAGCTGTAACCAATCACACATTCACTATATAACACTCACTCAGGTCCCTTTCAAACTGCCGAGTATTGTTTAGCGCTTATCGCACATTGTGTGATAGCTACTTTACGGCGCCTTTTCCCTGTGTTAGGTCCTAGTCCTAGTCCTAGTCCTAGTCCTAGTCCTAGTCCTAGTCCTAGTCCTAGTCCTAGTCTCACCGTGTTTTCTGATTTCCTGGTACCTGATTTTTGCCTGTATATCTTGAGTTAACCCTTTGCCTGCTGTTTCAGACTGTGTTTGCACCTCGCCTGGACTCTAGCTCGTGTTATTGGATAACCACTCATGTCAAGCCCTCTGGATATTGTTAGCCGCTTATCGACCACGCCCGTTTTGGATTACTCTGTCTTGCCCTCAATATACCTGTTTGCCATTGTCTGACCAATGCCTGTTTTATGACCACGTCTCTGTCTCCTATTAAAGCTTTGCAAATGGATCCGCAAGTCTCATGTCTCGTTCGCCCCGTAACGATACTATTATAGTTTTTGTTGATAAGTTGAATTTTATTTAGTTTTACATATTTTCTGTTTTCATTTTAATTTTTAGTTAAAGTTTTAGTAATTGTCTGTATAGTTTGAGTTTTAGTTCATTTAGTACTTTAATTTAAACTAAACGAAAATTAGAAATGTTGCCATTGCATATATATATATATATAGTGTATATTTATTTATTTATACACATGCAGTATATCTAAATGTAAAAATGTATAGAAAAATGTGGAAATAATTTTACACTCAATAATTTTACACTTATTCTCATTATAGAGACTTTTGATGGACTCGTAAAAAAAAAAAAAACACTCAGACCACCTTAGTAACTGCATAAAAATACCCTGGGAACCACTAATCTGAACTGTAAACTAAACCAACTGGTTTAAAGAACCAGCTTAAAATATGATTTATTAACAAAACATATTGATCTAATTTGTTTGTTCATTTAATTTTTGACGTTTTTTACATCAGTCTTGCTCAAAGGCACAATGATGATAGTTCATTTTTTACTGGGATCAAACCAGCAACCATTCATCACCCTGATCACCAGTCCTGAGCTTTAACCAGTAGATGCCACACCGCCCTCAAACCAGCTGCAAAATGATCTATATTTATAGTTGATCTGAAAAGGTCACCCAAAATTACACCTCTGTGCAATTTTGAGTTCATTAAATTAAAATTATATATAAATAACTTCATAATTAAAGTTGTATTTAGTTGCTAAAATTAAAACTATTACTATCTCAGAATATCTTCTAAGTTCCACAGACAAAAGTTAGATATAACCTGTTCAATGTAATGCTTAAAAAACAGTCAGAGCTATATTGTGTCAAAAACTATATCATTGTCTAAACTGCTTTTGTAATTCACATGCCTGCTGCAGTCAAAAAAAGCTGTATTTTAAAAGACCTAGGGGTGTAATATAGTTTCAACAGACATATGTTGATTTATTTAAGACAAGAGAACATGGACTCGCTGAAGAGTTTCCTCCTGATTTTAAGTGACATGTCAAAAGTCTCTCTACAGGAAATAGGCTTCTTGAAAGTAGCTCTCTCAGGGGGGCTGCCCCTGTCTAGCATGTATCCAAGTGCTGCTACAAGCTAGCGCTCGCAATGTAAAGTGTCAGTGACAGATTCAAAGGCAAATGGGCCTGAATAATTGATCGGGTGGGGGCTAGCGTTAGCGGTAGTGCAGCGACTTGGTAATGATGGCGAGTGCATACATTTTACAAGAACAATTAGCAACAGGAGTAATTACACTTATCACCGTTTTATAAAATCACCTCCCCTGCACTCCCCCACACACTCATCATGTAAAGGAGTTTAATCAGAGGAGTCAGGCTTAAAATGGATATAGAGGGTTCATCAGAATGGGATTCAGTGAAGGGGATCGCCAGCAAATGACGGTTACACACATACAGTAGTTTTATTTTTGTGGCTCCGAACTGGATTTATCAAAACTTTAGAACATTTTAAAACTTTTGAATTTTAAATATATGATCAACAATTACTCTAATTATTCTTGGCCTACTAGTTCATTTAACTTCTTTTGTTGCCATTCAGTAAATTCAGTTTATAAGGACCCTCAAATAATTGAGCATCAACTGTGATAATGTACAGCATTTAAAACAAATCAACCTCAATCTAGACACCCATGATAGAAATGGTCATCTTGCATTTCCAATCTTTTCAATAAATGTTGCATAAGTATCCCACAAATAACAACTTCATCACCACAAGGGTCAATCAAGCAACTTAATAGGTCTCAACATTGCTGCATCCTGGGTTTATGAGCCCTTCCGATGCTAAGAGAGGAAATCAAGACCTCTCTCACAGTCAGATTGGACACTGGAAAGTGGTCAAAGGCAGCAATTTGCATATATCATCTGCAATTTGAATTCAGTCCATCACATCTGCTGTTTGCCCAGCCAATGGCCACTGGTAAAGGACTCCAGAAATGAACTATTAGTTCACTCCTTTCCCCCAGCTCGCTCGAATGACTGGATATTTAAATGATTCAGAAATATTGCCGCAAACAAGGAATTGAACTTGGCATTACCTAAATTGAGTTAATTTGTATACACTGACTGCGGTTTACCAGTGGAGACACTTGTTAGTTGAAGGTTAAAATGCTTTAGGTCTCATGCTGCCTTGACAATTTTTATATATAGTGTTACATTTACAAAGAAATGTATGCGTTATTTGATTTATCAACATTCCATTAATATGTAATGTTTTGTTGTGTTTTTCAAACACCTGACTTCCTAAACACCACTATTAAGAATATTGGCCAAGAAGACACTGGAACCAATGTGGCTTGTGTGAGAGCTAGAGTGAATACAAACTTTCTATATATTAGCTCTTCATGAGCTTCATTCAGTGCCAAAACATCCTAATCGAGAACAGGACTGAAATTATGAACAATGATGCATGCATCATCAGAATTCTGACATTTATTAAACATAGACATTTTTAAAGATAGGGAAATTTATTTTTTATTATTATGTTTTTATTATTATTATTATTTTAGTATAAGCTATATTCTCAAGACGGCAGTGGTGACAGCAATGGTAACAAAAGAAAAAAAGGGGGGGGGATTAGTTACTATACTTTGAATTTTACATATATTCAAATTGGGAAAAATTGTTCTTTCTCTCTCCTTTTTCTTTACATATATTTTTCTTTTTATTATCTTCAGTAATAGCAATGTGTACATACTGGATCTGCATAATATATTATCTTTATTATTATTACTACTATTATTATTATCATTAGTATTACCACTACTACTACTGTTATTATAATTATTTGTTTATACAAACTTTTTCTTCTCGCATGTATTAGAAGGCTTGGGAATATTGCTGCATAACACATTGCATGTTTGTCCATATGTTTGTCTCTGGTTTTGGTGTAATTCTTTTGTTTTTCTACCGTCTTCTGTTATGTTTATTTTCAATAAAAAAAAACACATTTTTAAAGAATTTTCACATTTAAACATATGTTGCATGCACGTAATCAATTGACACTTATGATTACAATCAATATATTGTCAAATGATATTATTGATATAAAATTAACTTGGACCAAACATTAAAAATTACAAAAATAAAAAAATGTAAATAAAAAATAGAAATTATAGAAAAACAATGTCTTTGGAGCATATTTTCTTGAAGGAACATATTCATCCTTCTCTCCTGCTCTCTCTGGATATGTTTGGATACCCGCTGTTTCCGTTTTGAGTATACATAACTTGAATTTTACACAAATGCCAATCACTTTAAAAACACAAACTTGATGCTTAAACAATGACAAATAGATGTCTCTGATGAAAAAGGTCTCTTTTGAAACACCTTGAAAGCATTCTTTTAGAGTTAAGAATATTTTTCACCTCTGTCACCTTTGGCTTACTTGATTTTAAGGCACTATTAAGGCTTCTTTGGAATGATTTATATCGTAAAAAACTGAAATAAAGTCACCTGATGCCTCGAAACATGTTTACTTCATTGTCAGACTGTATAAAAATCACTGAAATAAGCATCTTAGCAGCAATGTTTGGACTGGTCAAGTGTTGTGTGGGATGGCTGTTATCAGCGATTTTGCACTTTATACCAGAATAAGGCAACCTGGCCTAAGATTCATTGTCAACTGCTGACAGCCTGATGCAATTCTCTGTAATGCCTAAAAGTATGATAATGTTAGATAATATTTGATAACTTGGTTAAAATCATCTAATCATTTGTGTTAAATAATTTAGGGGGAAAACATGCATTGTAATATATATTTATAATCTATTTAGCTACATCTACTTACTTGATGTCTTTACATACAATGGTGCTTTAAATGGCTTTTGTCATTCCATTCCATAGTAGTGTCACAGTAGAAACTAGCAGAGCTGACTTGCTGCTAACTCAGAACGACTCGCTGCCAGTTCAGCTACTTCACTTATCCACTGTTGTTCAGATTGTAGGAAAACATGGGGCTCAGGGTAATGTACCAGTGTTCTTCTCTCTTACTTTGTTTCAAAGTTAGCCTCTCCTCCCTCGTGTTCATGACTAGGTTCTTCCTTTCCGACAATTAGCATGATGTTTCACAGAACAATGACTTGATCTCCCTCATCCCATCCAAACCCAGCATTTCTAGGCCACATCTTTAAGCCCATTGTCATAGGCTGACAGCATAACATTTAGCTTGCCTGACATGTCCAGTTAGCTACAAGCAGGGAGTTTACCTGACACAGGGTGGCATCACTTCAGCCCATTCTCCGCTTCTCCCTGCCATTTATCGTTCTTATCATACCCACACATCTTATTTGAGAGAATTAGGAAGGAATCAATCATTTGTCACGTCTATGTGTTGTTGCGGGCCTCTCCACCCGGATTTTTGTCTCCAGGCAAGCGGGGAACGGGGAGGATCATGTAGCGTGTGGAGGAATCCAAAGTGACGCAGGTTGAGGCTCTGGTACTTTCTCTGACAAACAGACTCCCGTTTCCCCTCAAGGCTTTTCTCTTTGAGCTTTCACTAGTCTGATGCACAGCAATATTTCTTGAGCAGACTCCGAAGAGTACTGAGGTCCTGTTAAAAGCATGCAATCCAGAGAGTTTCAACTCTGGTTGCACAATACAGAAGAAAGTATAAGACATCCTTTCAACTCTAAGTTACATGAGCTGGAATCTTTATGGGTACAAGAATGATGGATAAGATTCACAAGTTGTTGTGGCATTTGTTTGAAAAGTCATTGTTTTTGCTATACAGTCAAGATTCATTGCATAAATAATAAATGAATCCTGTCAAACAAAGTTCCCATATTTTCAATTCATAATACATAAAAACGTTGAAATACAGAAATATTTCATTAGCGTGAATATGTGATCAAATAAAATGGGCATGTATAATGATAACTGTAAAATTCTGCTTAATGCCTTAGCCTGGACACTTTTTTTGTACTGAAAATATAAACAGTTTAGGATTGTATTATGTGGCTGCATAAGATGACGTACCACATTTGCAGACATTTCCATATTTAATTACTTTCAAAGAATCCTACACAAATTTACCAGGTTTACATAAAATGTTGATTTCGAATTAGCTGTATTTGAATTCTAAAATTAATGCTGTGAAGGAAGCACAGTTTAGAAAAGAATCGGTTTCTGCTTGTGATTACCATGTTTTATTAAATGGGGGGGAAATATTTGTATGTTATTTTCATTTCCATGCTGTCAACATACTGATATTTGGTTAACGAATTAGCGGTAACACTTTACTTAATCCTTTATGTATAATGCATTATAAAGGGTTATTAAAGGGTATAATGCATTATAATTACTCATAATGTGCTTTGTAATACATTATGTCTTGTCGTAAATAGGCATGGGCCGGTATGAGATTTTGAAAGTGTGATAACCTTAAGCAAAAATATCACGGTTTCACGGTATCACGGTATTGTCGTTAGAGCTTATTTTTAAATGACTGGGTAAAACACAATATATTTTGTTTTTGAGCAACATACAGAATATTAGGAACAGTAGAATTTGTTTATTTTTCTTTGATTTGTTTCCTAAAAAGAAGAAAAATAAAGACTGACATCTTTATTTAACCTAAATCTGTAATTTCAGTTATTTAAGTTCTATAATTCATATACATATCATTTATATAATTTCATATCATTTAGTTATATAATTTCATATACATAATTTGATTTAATAATAACCCAATTTGAAGCAAAAACAGAATGTTCTGACTAGCTTTGTGAAATTATACTACATGCCTGAACGAAGCAAACAGCAGGAGCTCTGAATGAGATGCAGATTCACTCTCTGACAGCAGGAGGCGCTTCTGGAACACCAGATACAGCGTTTTCTTGGTTACTGAAACACTGCTTTAACATGAACTATACAGAGACGAGATAAACACATTCATATAAACAAATCAATCAATATTGAGGATTTTCTCCCAATAGTTCGTGCATCATGAACAGTGAGTGATCTGCCTGTGTAACAATGAATTGATAAGTGTTCATTTATTGGTTACAATTATTCATGAGATTGTACAATTCATTATAAGCTGCATTAAAAGGCATAATTAATGCATTGAAACTACTTTTATAATGCATTATACATAAAGGCTTTAAGTAAAGTGTTACCGAATTTGCCTTCGATTTCTAAGGTTTTGGGGGAGTATGATTTCACTGGCATTGCTAAACCACAAGTGCTGTGAGAGGATGTAATTAAATGGATACAATAAATCAATTAAGATTAATGTATTACAAAGCACATTATGAGTAATTATAATGCATTATTCCCTTTAATAACCCTTCATATGAAAGAAAGAGAATAAGTTACCTGTATGCGAAAAAATAAAGACATCCAAACTACGATTTTATGCTGTCTTAAAATGTAAGAAAACTATTTCTAAATGCGTTTGTATTGTGTTTATTTTTTAGTTGTTTATATATTCAGTAGTAGTTCTTGAATTTGGCCTCACGTCGTCTAAACACAAGCATTTTCAGAGTCTTTTTTTAGTAATCATTCAAAACATTAAGTCCACAATTTTCCCATGTCCCTACATAGAGATGGGCCTCTCAAAGGAATATTATCCAGTTCTTACCATCATGACCTCAATATAGTAATTGCTCCATTTTCATTCATCTGCCTGTATGAAAGCAGCTTAAAGAAGAGGTTCATATTCATCCTCTTAAGGTGTTTTTTTTTAGATTATGAAGGGAATATGTTGCAGATTATGATGCATGCTATTCCAATGGCTCTTCTTAATCCAAGTAGGAGCTAGAACAGAGAACAACAGTCTTTTTTTTTTAAGTCAAAAAGTTTAAAAAAAGAAATGCTGGTGCAATACCAACTCCAATCAGTAGATGGCTTCATAAACTACTACAGTCTGAGGGAGGCACAAACAACTGGAAGTCAATCAGTGGAAGGGCTGGTGTGGATGCATTCACACAGTTAGCACAGTGAATTATGATGAATGTAGTGCCTTTGTTGTGTTTGATGAGGAGTTCATTTAATACATGTTTCATCCAAAACAATGTACAGTAAACTCAAGTTCCTCTTCACAGCATGCACTCAAGAGATGTTTCATTTCATGCACATAATCCTTACTTTTCCTATAACAACATTAAACTATCATCCATATCCATATTTACATAAATGTGTTTTGTTAAAGAAAAACACAAGATTTGCATATAAATATAAACTTATGAATACTGGTAACACTATGAGCGCTTTCACTTTTGGTATCTGTATTTGATTATTGTCATTTTGCTGATATTTAGTATTATTCTCATTTTGGCAAGTCAACAGTTTCAAAGGAGCTTTGCAGAAAATTATGACAATTATAATGAAATTCTAATCTTTATATCTTTATATCTTACAGTCATATTTAGCATATAAGAGCTGGGCGATAATATAGTACAGAATTTGTGATCATAAGAACAAAAATATGCATATACAATCCAACTTTATATAGAGAGCTGTGAGATAATATGGTTTACAGAATATAGTTTATATTTTGTGCACTCTTTGTAGTTTCACACATTCAAATGTCAGTACAACCCCAAGAAATGTACAAATAATGGAACAAGTGGAAAGAATCTCCGAATTTACATTTTATACTTGAAGCAGAAAAAAATGTAATATTACAAATTGTACTGATCCACTTAATGGATATAGCCCTTTTGTAATCTACATGCACTTCTAAGTAGAGATCTAGCTGTCTAACAATAATGTGAATTAAAACTACAGGCTTAAGGTTCACTTTTGTAATCTCCATAATAGCTAGTGTTAGCTGTTGCTCTTTTAGTCAATGAGAGAATATTGGGGCTGTTTCCATTATCAGAGTGGGAAGCTTGGACACGGTTCATGCTAGAGCGCCGCTGAAAGCATGTAAGGCTTCAAAGCGTATCGGCCACAGTGAGATATCAGAGCTGTGTGCAGTCTGTGACACAAAAAGCCTCTTTTGCCAGATCTGAACGCCACATAAGTCCATTGTCACTCAGCATGCTAAGAAGTGTAAGCCTCAGCCCAGCACAATAGACTAGCATTACAGTGAGATATTGGGTTGAAAAGGATCCTTAAGACCCTATATATTTACACATTTTAGGCCGGATTAAAAAGGGGAATATAGGTTATCCCTCAATTTATGTGACAAATGTTCATTGTCACCTCTTTTAATTCTTATGAGTATGTTCTGCAGGAAGCTTGTTAAAATACAATGCAAAGCCCTTTTGTTTCATGTTTGTTTGTTTGTTTGGGGGCAAATTTGCATATGCCCTGTGTTCTCACATATTGTAATGGGAGCTAAATTTTAATTCTTGTTTTCTTTAAGTAGAAGTGAGTAATAGTGGCTTTCGACCTGTGTCGGCTCATCCTCCATAATAGTGTTTTCTGTAAATTTGTTTAGTGAATTTTTAATTTATTTGTGGTGTATATTTTGTGCTTCTACTATCTTTTTGATGTGTTGATTGCTTTGTAATTATTCTTTTATCATTCGTCTTTAATGTACTTGATTGGTTGGTCGATTGAGTTTGTGATAAGTAGCACCCGTGACTCTCCACCTGGTGATTATAAGGCTTTCTTGCAGGAAGTTATTATATGATTCACTGAAGAAGGCTTGTTGCCGAAACATCTGATTGTTGATTGCTCTGTTGCAAAATAAAAAGAAACTATAATGTATTAAGAAGATACATGCAGCGAGTGAGGATCTTTTATCTGATTGTGAAGCTAAATTTCAATTAAAATTGTCATGTGCATCATCCATTGCGTTATATATTATATAACCATTATGGATTAGAAGATATTGTAAAATACATATTTGTTTACATGTGTTTAACAATTTTTGTACAAAAATAAATAAAATAAAAAAGATTTTTGAAATAAGTCGTCTTGTTCTCTTTAAGTTTTGTCATCAAAATAAATAAAACTGAAGTCTGGAAAATATTCAGATTTGCAACAGTGATGAGATAATTAAGATATTCATCATTCAAATGGGAAGTCATAAACGCTTAACAAGCATTTGTTTTGATGACAGTTAAATATAAGCAGCACCTATTTATATTTGTTAGCGCTTATGGGTCATTATGCTGCTGTCATTTGTCAGCACAGGGGTGTTTACTCCTCTGGATCTCCAGAGAGGCAGTGCTCTCTATAGCGTTCTGAACAACCATCCATTCTGCTTAAGCTCTTGTCTTTGGCCTCCTTATGAATTGCCATTCTTCATAATTCAACAAAGTCTCAAAAAAAAAACAATTGCTCACAAAGGCCAGGAAATTAAAAGTTTGATCATTAAATCCAACACCTTAAATGTGAATGTTGAATTGATAAATGGTAAGGAAATATGCCACTTTATACTTGTTTTAATGAGGATTAACTCTTACATGATGTCACCTTAAAGCAATGTCTGATTATTCCTTGTATAAACTATTGCAGTTGATGGTGATGGTCTATCTTCAGCTGACTTGTAAACAAAATGATCAGTTAGTTTTATGACATTTATCTGTTTGATTTTTGGTAGGATATAAAGGGAGTGCAAAATTGATCTTATCACAGTTGAATTACTTTGATACCTGAGAATTTCCCCTCTCTGCAACAGACGTCTTATCAAATGTGACTGATTACCGTAATCTGTACTCTGGGCAGCCATTAAGCAAATTACCTGAATCATTGCAAGGATTAGTCTCATTAACACATGATTAGCATCAAATTAAAATAATGAGTGTTTAACTTGTGATGTCTTCCAGTTGTTAGAACGGCTTGATCAGCCACACTGGGCTTCACTGAGACATGATTTGAGAAGGAAATATAAGCAATGGTGCAGCAGTGACGAAACATGTCAAAATATGCTTGAAGCACTGTGGGTGATTTTCATCATGTAAAGTTGTGCTAGATACTTCCAGGTTTTAATTTTGAGGCTAATCTGATCTCTTCCTTTGATTAACCCTGCAGGTTTATTGGAGTTATTGGAACTATAATTTCAAAACTTTTTGCAAGTTTCATAGGTTTGTTCAAAACATTACTTTATATGATATAAACTATGAAGCAAGTAATGTCACATTCTGAATTAATATATTTAATAAATAAAACATGACAAAGTTTACTTCAATTTTTGGTAGCTGGAGACATTAAAAATCATATTAAAAGTCTAACAACAACTGTTGTATTCCTCTTTTAACATTGTTTTAATTTTACAAAATGCATTTATGACATATGCAACAATTTGCAAACATCTCTCATGGCATTATATTCAAATAAAAACAACTTAAAAGAAGAGTCTTAGTCAAAGTAATAAATAAAAGTTATTCCATTATCATAATTTCCTCCATGAGAGTTGATAAATTGCTGTTATGTGCTATGAGTGTTATGTGTAATGTTCCTTCTGCTTTTAGATTACTGTAACAGAAGATTTATTTTAATACCAAAAATGCATAGTTTTCCACCATTTAGTGAAGTGTAGTTAAAAATCATAATACTAACATGTTGTTGAGAGATTAAAGCCGGAATAAAATTGCATTTCAGCAAAAGGATGTGGATGACAACAGCCTCGTTTGGTATTATGTGGCGGGGAACAATATCTTTAGTGCTGATGAAAACAATAGCTTGAGATAAATACTCAGAGCTTACATTTAATTTAATCTACAAGGGATTATGGGTCTCCTAATGTCAGTGAGTAGG
This sequence comes from Sinocyclocheilus grahami, assembly GCF_001515645.1. Taxonomy (NCBI): domain Eukaryota; kingdom Metazoa; phylum Chordata; class Actinopteri; order Cypriniformes; family Cyprinidae; genus Sinocyclocheilus; species Sinocyclocheilus grahami. The sequence continues at coordinate 1,460,548 of NW_015505496.1, forward strand.
ATCCCCACTGAATATTAAATAAATTTCTCTGCAGATGGTTCTACAACATTATCGGGTAATGTTCACAGATTTTTTCCCCCCATTCCTAATACTACCATGTGGTTTGAGCATCTTGGTATGAGCATTAGTGGGGCAGGTTTTCTCACTGAGTGATGGACTTGTGAAGCCATGGCAGAAAACATATAGGGCTTTCCAGTGCAAGCTGCGTCAGTGGATGAAACACATTATGGTGGGGACAAAGCCTTATTTAATACGTTACTTTAGAAGGATTTGACACAACAGCACAGTTGTGGTATTATTCAGGTGGTCACTACATTAAAGACTTGAATATGGGTTACTTGGAGGATTATGATGGTTTTTCACACTAACACCCATATTGCAATCTGAAATATTCTCCAACCTTTGTTATACTCTAATGAACTATAAAAATGACTGGTCCACAAAATAAATATATTAAATAACTGTAACTTTTAATTAAAAATTAACTGTACTGTTCTTTATCCTATAGTAAGAAATTTAATCTTCAGGAGAAGAATTCCAGAAGAGATCGTTGTCCTGAAATTAAAATTGTTCAGGTTTGATGAGTTAATGAACTTTAGATAGGAGGACGAAAAAGGACCCTCTCCTACTTCAGCAAATAGCCAAGGGCAATAGCCGATAACTAATGTGAATAATATTGCAATTAGCACAGCAAAGTACTTACAGGGAGCAAATTAAAAAATTCATTAACGCACGTACTTAATTAAGAAACAGTTTTCGGTTTACGTGATAAATTATGACACCTATTAAATCTTCCACTACAGGCTGTAATGGCTTCTTTGCTCCTGGGCAAAAGAGTGTTTCCTTTTGGTTTCCAGGACGCCTCAGAGGACCTGCGGTATGTTAGAAAGGATGTCCCTGCAGTTTTCTGCACCAAACTCAACCATGCTCTCTTGAACTACTGTAAAACATGGTACCGGATTGTCATTTGAGTGAATGGAGGATTTCAAGTGGATTGCTCTCATCAAAAGTACGGGGCTATTTTTGTGGACTGGATTACTTAATACAAAATGCAGTAATTCATGGCAAAATGCAGGTACATCTTTATGCATTTTTAAGTCAGCTCTTCATTTTATGCACAAAGTTCTAAAAACTTTGCAACTGTAGCTATTTCTCAATATACTGTATTATGACAAATGTCTTCAATGGAGTAAGTTGGGTAATGCCCTGACTATCCAGATAACATCCCTATCTACATGAACATTTAAGGCCATAATCTCTAAAACTGTTAGAAAAGCTTATGTTTCAATAACATGTCAAACCACCAATAAAATCTGATTACAGTCATATACTTCTTCACCTTTAAAACTGTACTATTCAGGCTGGTCCACCTAATGCACTAACCAGGGATGCCTCAATCAAAAATGCCATATTGGATGCTGCATTGTCATGTTAAATAAGTTTTCACTTGCAAACAAACTAAAAAGGACATAGAGAGCAATCCAGATGCAACTTTTTCACAGGTGTTAAAAATTGCCCCCATGTTGCATCATGACATGACTTGAGTCACTTTCCATCCATTGCCTGAACTAGTACTAACTTACAATAGCTGCAATCGAGTACTACTCCATTTCACATATCAGATCTGCTGTTTGCATCATAATATTTACCAGACATGACCTCCCTACATCTGTTTAGCAAGCAAATAATTAATAAAATAGCCGGAAGAGCCAATAAGGCTGAACATTGAGGTTAATTCAGGCATCAAGATGGGCACCTTCACTCATTTCATATTCTTTAAACAAGTGGCCAGAGTCGGAAGCATGACTGAATTATTAACTGTGTATTTCATAACGTTAGTGACAATATGTTAACGTGTTTTTTTCTCCCTGTACCCCTGCTGGGAACAGATGGCTCCTTTTACTTTATTTTCCACATCAAGTATGATTATTTCTTTGTGCCAAAAGCCACCTGCCGTTCCTTGGTCTCTGCACTAATTATTTATGTTGGTAACACACAGCAGGACTTGTTATCAGTTGGATGGTGTCTTAATAAAGGCAGGCACATCAATATATTGACATCATGTTCAAGGGGAAAATTTATCATCGGCCGGAGCGATGGCCGCTGTAACGGTGCTCGGGTGTAGGCTGCTTGCCAACACTGCCAAAGATGACCTCCTTTTGTGTCTCCTCTCTCTACCCCTGCTCTGCACCATGTGATGATAATTAGGTAAAAGCCTATTAAAAAGTCAAATAAGGGGGAATACATTAACATTGAGATCAGAACCGGATGATTCTCCCGGTTGCGATGTGACAGAGAAGGACAGAGAGTCCAACTGCTCAGCGCGACATGCAATACCAGACATGAATCCAGCTGAAAAGGTTCCTTCTGTTAAAAGCAGGCTAAATGTTACATCATCCCTCTCTGACTCTCCACATACGTATGGAAACAGCTAACGACAAGGGCCAGAAAACACAAGTACCAATTAACTTAAGTATTCACAGAATTTCAAAGCAATTTGTCTGAGGGATAGTTTTAATCACAGATACAGCCCTGCTCAAATGTAGAGCACTCAATAATTACATGTCCTCAGTACTTTAATCCTCCAGGGGTGCAAAGCGACTATCCGGTAATTAAAGCCTCAAATACACATATTCTACATTTTGACTTTCTATAATGTGCCTGGAGACACATTCACAGATATGTAATTTGCTATAGATGCTAAGGATTGTGAATAATTACTCTCTTCAGCGTGGAGTGATAAGCTCTAACCTCATTGAACCAAATACAAAACTGAAGGCCAGCACCCAAGCACTCATCTATTTAAAACTCTATATCCACCCATTTAACTGCAAATAGAGGTTTGTCGTGAGCATGGAGAGAACAAAAAAAATGCTACTGTAGGGTCAGACAATGTCCCAGCCTAAATAAATCTATAATAGCCTTTAGGATTTAGAAATATGCTGTCTGAGTTTAATTACATATTGCTGTAGAAAGGTTTAAAGCTGTGCTACTGAGAAACATGCAGTTGCAGATATTCTGTCACAGGAAGGAGCGGGAGGCTTGAACCATGAACAGATGTATTCCTCATATTAAACAAGAAGATTGCTGGTTCGCTTAAGACGGTACATCTGCTACAATCAAAGGACATTTTTGTCTTTCTTTTTTTCTTAGTTGTTTCCACATAATCTTGACGGTCTTATTAGATAAATCATCTCGGTTACATATGGTGATCCTCATTCCTTGATGGAGGGAACGGAGACGTTGTGTTGAAGTTCCAACACTAGGGGTCACACTTGGGAGTCCAGACACCTCTGACATCATTGAGAAAAGGCCAATGAAATTGGTGAACAAAATTTGCATAGCTAGCCACACCCCCGGGTATAAATAGGCCAGCGTGGCATTTGGTCACTCGACTTGTTCTGAAGAGTTGAAAAGCATCTTAACCCACTCAGAAGCAGTTCAGAGTTGTGGCACAAAGGACACGTCTCTGTTCCCTCCATCAGGGAACGAGGGTTACCATATAACCGAGACATTCCCTTTCAGTCGGTTACTTCGACATTGCGTCAAAGTTCTGACATTAGGGGACCCTATACTAAACGCCACAGCTGCTAAACTTCGTTACGAGTCCATGGGGGCACAGATTTTGACAAGCCCAATGTGTCACAACCAAATGCACCTCTTTTCTTCGTAACTTTCCAACACCCAAGACTTATGATCTGACTCTCCAACATCTGGGAGAGCTGCCAAATAAGGCAGAGCCAGAGCCTTTTCTTATCTGAGAAAATAAGAATAAAAGAGCAGCTGAAACGTCTTGGTTATTAATGTTGGAGAAGTGTTAATTTCCCCGAGTGGAGACCACATCCTACTCGAAAGGGAGGTAACATGTGGAGATACAATCTACAGACTCACTAAAAGGGAGTACTACATAGGGAAGGTTTCTGTGGTGGGCTCCACATAAAGGGAGAACTACCAAGCACAGAACCAGGCGACAAATCAACTGTCTGTCTAGGGAAAACATTGAGTCCTTATTAGGAACAGGGCAGTGCTAATGAGGCACCACGTGCTACGGCTGAAGAAGCAGCCATGTCCCTGGTCGAGTACCCTCACTCCCAGTGGGCCAGGTAAGCCTCTGGCTTGATAAGTCATGGGAATCGCATCCACAGTCTAGTGAAAGGTTTTCCATTTGGAGACAACGTCCCCCTTCCGCTGTCTTCCAGGCAGACAAGGAGCTGTTCAGACATTCTGAAACTCTGTGTGCACGATAATGGATGCGCAGGGCTCGCATCAGGCACAACAGAGACAGGCCGGGTTTCCTTCCTGGAAAAGAATAACTTGCAGGGTCACCACTTTGTCCATAAGGGGAGTAATGGCAATCTTTGGCATGCATCCAGGCCGGGGTCTCAGAATAATGTGAGAGTTTGCCGGCACGTTTCATAAATGGAGAGGGCTTAGATTTTTCATCCTCTCAGTGAGCTTAGTCAGCAAGCCATCTTCATAGAGAGGGCACTAATTCACCTGACTGAAAGGCTCAACGGATCTGGGTCTGGGTCTACGGACCGAGGCAGAGTCCGGGCCTCGGAGGCTGGAGGCGGAGGCGAGGGAGACTCTGACCATGGTGACGCTGGAGGAGGCCGGAGCGGGTGGGAGGGCATTTTTGAGGAGCGGGCACTGGAGAGAGCTCCTGGGCTGGAGCCCTTCCCGGGCGGAACTGGGGATCAGGAGCCCTTCCCGGGCGGAACTGGGGATCAGGAGCCCTTCCCGGGCTAGCCTGATCTTCACATTAAAGTGAGTTATGAAGCACAATTCAGCACAACTTTAAAAGTCAAAAAGTACTTAACTGAAAACTGGTAAAAATGTGTGCATGTTAATGCAATCAAACCTCACAGTCCTGACCTAAATTATTAGATCATTCTTCAATAAATTACCCCAATGCCTTTTCTTAGACATGTTTAAAGAATATTGGCAAGTGTATTACACTGTGTTAATTAGTATGCAAATGTATCCTTTTATGATCATCTTCTTCATGATCATTCTTCTTTTAATCTCTCTATTTATCTGATAGATTGAATCCATGTACAAGTATGATGTAATTTATCGCTGGTGAATTAATTTCATATGCGTTGCTGGTTAACTGTACAGTTCTGTTCAGTTGTATAGGACTGTACTTTTTAATCAAGTGCCACATAATCACAAATACATGGGTTTTAATATACTACTGTGTGCCCCTCTCACAATGCATTATTTTTTATAATGGCATAAAAATAAATCATGAACTTCTTTAACCTTGAAATCAGTGATTCAGAAATAGATTCCAGTCTATTCGTGTCAGATGGCCAGTGAATGTAGGCCACCGCCTCTCTTAGGCTCCATGACACCTTGAAATGCCATGGACCACTGCCCATCGAGCTGGGGGGTTCCCTCTCGTCCAAAAGAGTCATTATTGGGAGGGATCAGTAGACTCTTAATCCTGGACTATCTGTTTATGCATGGTCTCTGCTATCACTATTATTATTTAGATACTGACTAATGCTCATAATCCTGCATGGAAGCCCTCTTCTGAATAAATGTAAGCCCCTAGCTCTTACTGTGGGCCTAACCAGCTAACAAAACCCACCTGGGTTGTTTGAGAAAATTTATGTTAACACATTACATATAAAACAATGATCGAAATTCCAGACACCGCTTCCCACCACGTCAGACACCAAAGCTTCATCTTCAATCACACCCTGTCTAATAAGACCCCAGAGAGTAATCTTGCCGCAATTTCCGCCTATAAACAAGATCATATTGTGGCGGGTCACCTGCGCTAACCTTCTGTCGAATTACTGCCCAGCGATCCACTCTGATTGCTTCAATCATGGCAGCAGATTTGAATAGCCACAAGAACTTTCCAGTAAAAACCTCAGCCTCCTAATTTATCCCCACATTGAGGAAATTACATTCACTCACAGTCCTCTCTGTTTGGAATCCATTATAGTTTATTATTATCCCTGCCACATACGCACACACACAGCCAGCCACACAAAACTAAAGGCAAAGAAAAGCAGAAGTTCCAGCCGAGATTGAGGCATAAATTATGGCCACCATGCTGTTGCAAAACAGTGATCTGAATTTGATTAGGCTTGCTTTTACTCCAAGCGTGTGTGTGCAGTATCTAATTTTTAATCATGATCAACTTGATGATTATCAGTTGGGTTGTTAAAATAATAGTTCAGTCAAAAAAGATTTAGACATTTATAAATGTATGTATAGAAAAAAACAGTCTGCAGTTATATGAGAATACATGCAAATCCAGTGTTTTATATACAGTGGGTACGGAAAGTATTCAGACCCCCTTAAATTTTTCACTCTTTGTTATATTGCAGCCATTTGCTAAAATCATTTAAGTAATTTTTTTTCTTCATTAATGTACACACAGCACCCCATATTGACAGAAAAACACAGAATTGTCATTTTTGACATTTTTGCAGATTTATTAAAAAAGAAAAACTGAACTATCACATACAGTACCCACTATATATATATATATATATATATATATATATATATATAATTTTCAATTTCAGTCATTTTGTTAGGTGCTTTTAATATTTTTTATATTATTTTTTATTATTATTATTTAGATTTAATATATTGTATTGCAGTTTTGTTTTTATTTCAGTTTTAGTGATTATTTATTTCTAGTTAGTCATTTTATTTCTTCAACTCCAGTTCATTACCAAGCAGTTTAGTTAAATTTTTTTAATGTAATATTTATATTTTATTTTATTTTAGCTTTAACAAAACATTTTTTAATCGTTTTAGTTAATGATAATAATCCAACACCTGAAATCGCATAAAGTTAGCCAATCAGGTTCAAGCTTGCCAGATCAAGAATGTACATAATATCACAGCGGGTGGTTTTGAGGTTGAGGCTACCAATTCATTCGACTGTCTTCAGTACCTTCCTCACAACATGTTTCACACCTCTGTTCATTCATCCTTCTGAGCTGCAGCCCCTGCACACACACACACACACACACACACACACACACACAACAAGGCTCTCTTCAACAGCTGTCCCACATTTCTCTGAAACCTTAAGCCACTCTGTTCCCAGTAATCAGGTGGTCCTCCAGATCAAATAAAAGCAGAGGTAGTGCCATTGTAATATGAATTAAACCCCTTAAGCCCTATGTAATGCCCATGGTTAGACAGAAGTGCAATCCTTGCACAGTCCTCACTCTCTCTCTCTCTCTCTCTCTCTCTCTATTTGTGCTGCCGCATGGCCATTCCCTTAAGGGACAGATACTAAACGTGTGTTTGGGGTCATCTGCCTCAGACAAACATCTGTGTCTCAGGGAGCAGGTGAAGACAGGAGGCCGTGAAGGAGATTTGACATTCCCCCAGCCGCCAGGCGGAGAGGGAGGTCTTCATAAATAATCTTCAAACAATCTGCCTCTCTTGACTCCCCTTATTAATTACTTTTACGGCCAAAATCAAACATCTGTCACTGTGGAATATACAAATTAATTATGCAGCTTCTTCCCATCAAGAATGATAGCGCTCAGTCTGTGAGTTTTGGCTTGTGGGGTAATAATGCACAAGACAGTACGATAAAGATTTTGAATTCCATTTTATACTTAGAGAATAATGTGATATAAGTCAGTCTCATTTACAGTCTTATATAAAGGTTCTTTATTGGCATCTTTGGTTCCATGAAGAATCTTTCAATTCTACAAAAGATTAGTGGAAAAAGGTTCTTTAGATTATTAAAATATTCCAAACTTCACAGTTTTGAAACATAATTTGTGCCCACTTTGCTTCTGATGTCTAGCTATTAGAGAATAGTTTCTTCATTTCATCCAAACCAGTCACCTATACAAATAATTCTAACCTCCCACAGGATCAACAAAGCCTACTAAAGAAACACAGTCAATAATGGAAAATAATTTCTTAATTTTATAGAAACCAGACACTTGTTCAAATATAACAAACCTAACCTTCCATAAGATAAACAAAACTTCTAAAAAAAAATAAACACACAATCACTGATACATTAAACAAAAGAGGATAAAAGGTTTGCAACCCTTCAGCATGTTCATAAAAGTTTGTCTGGGTCTTGAACGAAAACCCTGCTTTTTTATGAAAGTTTCCTCACTGTTGGCCGGGTGGTGGGGAATCCTCAGCTGGAGCTGGCTGACAGAAGACAGCTGTCTGCCTGTCCTCCAGCTCTGCAGTGAGGTGCCCTGGGACTTTGCCTGCTCAAGGGTCAACACCTTTGTTAGAAGGCAACATTTGGTACCAGTTATTGAGCGGCAGGGGTTCGCCTCGCCCTCTCCTACCATCTTTCAAGGGAAAGAGGCCAGACTGAGGCAGACTCTGGGCTTGCCCATCATCCTTCAAAGCTGAAGGAGGAAGTGACCTTGAGATGGTGTTGTGTGCTGGGTGTTGCTGTGCTCTGCTTCAAGACTGATGGTGAGTGGAGTTGACTGAGTATGGAGGGATACACTTTGTCTTATGAGAAAAAAGGGGTGTGCAAGCTGTATTAGTGAATTTGCATTTATAAATGACACTAAGAAGATTGCATTTAAAATACAATATTAATGTTCAACCAACAAAATTGTATTTTAGTGATGTCAAATGACATCCCCTTCAACCAGTAAAATTTAAATTTATTAGCCATGTGCTTCACATTTTTGGTAACTAAGTAGTAAAGGTCGTAAAGCACATTAGGTCACATGCTCTCAAGGCTCCATAGTGAGCTAATTTTAGACTAGAAAATACATATAAATTCAAGTTATAAAAAATATAATTGAACATCCAAATGTGTTTTCTAAAGTTTTTTGTAATTTTTAATCACTTTTAACTCAGAGACCAACAAATATGAGCGTCAGGCATAACTGACAAAGTCCTATTATGGGATGCATATTTTGTGTAGCTGGTACTATTGACCAGCATTGGCGGGCAGTATTATAGCCTTTATGCATGTGTTTTAGGTTCATTTTTGTAAGATTTTTGGAAGATGGAGAGACAAATCTGTACTTATTTCAGAAAGTATTGATGATAGTGATATGAGTGCATCAGAAAATCAGGTTGTAGTAATAAAACAAGTTGTTGAGGACCAAGGAGGACAGAAGCAATGAGGGTGAGGGCAGTGATGAAGAATAGGTTGTTGTCAAAGTCAGGCATTTTGGGTACATTATTGTATGCCAGATTGAAAGATGTGATCCATACAACAACCTGAGGTCATGAAAAGATTCCAGTGTCTATTGGCATTGCTATACTGACAGGCAGCAAGGCTCCAATGATGACTGCACAAGTCAACATCTACTTATGTGTGGAACGTGTGGGGTATATTGAAAAAGAAGAGTCTTGTTGACTTTCACTTGTGCTACGATAATTGATTTGAAATTACAAGACGAAACACAATGTTAAAGTTGTTTAAATGCTTTTGAAACACTAAGACATGGTTTTCAGGCAGTGAAATTGCATCCGAATTTCGGTCAGGTTTTAGACATTTTCATGCGCGAGTTCCAAATCAAATATAGCAGCACAAGAAAAAAATAGAATGTTCATAAAGATTTTTAATGTTTTTTGATACAGTAAAACCTTTTCACTTCTTTTCAGAAAAAGCATTTGATTGTGTGTCAAGTTTCAGACAATTTGCCAAAAATAATTTACCCTAATTGGTCAACGTCAGTTATAAATGACGGATCCCTAAAAAAGGTCAAAGGTCAGATGAAGAAAACCAATTTTGGAAAATGATTTTACTCCTAAATATATGTAAAATATAAAGTCAATTATTTTTAAGCTGTAAATTCACAATTAGTCCTATAGAGGGTTGATATTTACTGTAGGGTAAGGATGGTTTCCCTACAGTGGTTCAGGCTGTAGGATTGCAGAATGACTAAAGAAACGTTATCAGCACGATGGTATAAAACTGTACATTTCTAGTCTATTACCACCCACTGCCACTTATACCAACGACGGAAATAAACGCAGTTAAAATAGCTAAATATGTGGGAGAGCGTTGCGATTGAATGACTATTGTATTGCAATAGGTAGCACTTTAATATTAACCTTGAATCAAGACTAGTTAGCACATAATTAATAATTGAAATGGTTTAATAACAATATTTTGTTATGGTTACACTTGAATTGGTTACAAAATAGATGAAGGATGGTAAAACATAAACAATGAATTGTACCCAGCATGTATGTAAAATATTACCTGAGAGAGAGAGAGAGAGAGAGAGGGGAGAGCCCCAAGAAGAGAGAGGCAGCAAAAGAAAGAGAGAGCAAAGAAAAAGAGGTAGCAAAGGAAAGACCCAGAGCAACAGTTACAGTCCTCTTTTATCCCTTCCTTGACCATGTGACTAAAAACCAAATGTGAGACATTCAAACTGACCAATCAGCAGATTACAACTTCACCCACTGGGCAAAAGGTCTGACAATTAGCAGACCCCCGGTGTATACACATGTTGGCCTACAGGCATTGATCACTATCAGCACCTCTGTGCCTTCAGGAATGCCAAATGCCCCTTTTGTTACTGAAGATAGGTTTGGGACAGGAAAGCAGAAGTCTTTGATAATTTTTGACCTTACAGTAGGATTTCCGCTTCTGAATTGGACAGTTTGATCATGTGAGCAATTGTAATTGATATTCCAAATCAGGGCCGTAACCACCATAAACATTGAGGGGGACAAGTTGAAAGAGTGTGGTAAGGTGGAAGTAGCAAATAATCTAATATTAGTCAACTGTTTTGCGATAGAAATGTTAAATGACTGAAATCTATATCTAGTGATGCAAATTACTCGACTTGTTTCCTCAAATATGGCTATTTTGAGAGAGAGAGAGAGAGAGAGAGAGAGAGAGAGAGAGAGAGAGAGAGAGAGAGAGAGAATAGATTTGTGTCCTCACAAGCCCCGAGCCAGAAATTCGGAGAAAAAATGACACCTGTCTTGCCATAACTAGCACTGCAAATGAAAAGGCTCAACACTTTCTCAATGGAGATCCTGAGGACATACCCTGGCCTGATTCAGATTCAGTGTTTGAAGCCACTGTGTCCAGTATCATCTCAGCAACTTTCAGCAAGTCAAAGTCTGTTTCTAAGATGTCCAGTCAGTCTTCCCATGATTCCTTGCAGAAAAGACAAGAAGCAGCGGCTGAAGTAGCAGCTACACGAGGTGATTAAAATAATGAAGACACAGCATCAATATGAAGAGGAAATCAGGAAACTTGAGGCAGAGGATAAAAGGGTAGCGGCCGAGAGAGAAGCTCAAGAAAGGGAAATAGAAGCAGTGAATGCAAGAAAAAGGGCCCAATTTATCTCAGAAAGTAATGTCAGAAAAATAAAGTTGGAAGAGAAGAAAAAGGAGGTAGAACGATTAGAAGAATTAAAAAGACATAACGCAGCACAAGCAAGGCTACAAGTTTTTGCTGAAAGCATCGAAGATGCTGAGGGGAAAATGCGTTCTGCTCCTCCTCTTCAACAAAGGTTTCCAGTCACTCAAGTTCATGTTTCTCAGTCAGATGCATTAGCTGCTTCCAATGAAGCCTCTAATGACCTTGTGAAGGCACTTGCTGAAGCTATTACCGCCAATAGGATTCCAATTCCAGAACCTGCTGTTTTCTCAGGAGAACCTCTGAAGTATAATGATTGGAAACTGTCTTTTCAGATGTTAATTGATCGCAAGAACTTGCCAGCCCAAGAAAAGCTCTTCTTTCTACGCAAGTATGTAAGTGGTCCAGACAAGAAAGCTATTGAAGGACACTTCCTGGTTGGAACAGAAGCGGCTTACATGGCTGCCTGGAACATACTTGAAGACCGGTTTGGCCATCCATTTGTAGTTGGCAAGTCTTACCGTGACAAAATACAGTCATGGCACAAGATTGCTACCAAGGATAGCAAAGACCTCCGGGAATTTGTAGATTTTTTGACCAGCGTTGAATCAGCAATGCCTTATGTTCAAGGTTTACAAGTTCTGAATGACTGTGTTGAAAATCAAAGGATATCAGCTAAATTGCCAGAGTGGTTGAGTTCACGTTGGAATAGAGCAGTTACTAAATTCCAAGATGAATACAAAGGATTCCCTGATTTCAAATACTTTGTTGAATTTCTCAACAAAGAAGCTAGAATCGCATGCAATCCTATCACCTCATTGCAAGCAATAAAGCCAGTAGAGCAAGAGAGATTCAAGCAACCTAATCAAGATCACTCTAAGTTTCAACGGAATCATAACTCAAGTGCTAAGACATTCACTACTAGTTCCAGTGAAAAGAATAGCATCATGTGTGTCTTTTGTAAGAGACATGGCCACACGCTTCATAAGTGTCGCAAGATTATGGAAAGACCAGTTGAAGAAAGATTGAAGTTTGTACAGTCTGAGAAATTGTGCTTTGGCTGTCTTAAAGCTGGTCACAACTCTAAGGGCTGCACTTCTAGGAGTGTGTGTGAAAAATGTGAAAAATATCATCCAACGTGCTTACATCATGATCGGGTAAATAAAGGCCCAGGACAAAGAGCAAGACTCATCCAATATCAGTCAAGGGCTAATCAAGACTCTGCAGACAGAACAACTGAATCACAGAGGATACAAGAACCTATGCCTGTGACTTCAAACAGAGTGGTACAAGAAAAGAATGGCACTTATACTTCATCCATCGTTCCAGTATATGTGTCAACTATAGCTGAACCAAGGAAGGAGATTTTAGTGTATGCCTTGCTTGATACCCAAAGCGACACCACTTTCATTCTAAAGGACACAGCTGAGACACTGGATATAAAAAAATGAGCCAGTAAAACTCAAGATTTCAACAATAACTTCCAAGACGAAGGTTGTGTCCACTCACAAATTGAATGGACTACAAGTAAGAGGCATTAAGTCTGAAGTGAAAATTCAACTTCCAACGACCTACACTAGAGACTACATACCTGTCAATAGATCTCATATACCCACATGTGAAACTGCCAAGAACTGGCCCCATCTAGAACATCTGGCAGATGAAATGGCTCCTGCACTTGACTGTGAAGTAGGTTTGTTAATAGGCTATAATTGTCCTCAAGCCTTACTCCCCAGAGATGTTCTCAGTGGTAATGACGACCAGCCATTTGCACAAAGATCTGTGTTGGGTTGGAGTATCGTTGGATACAACCACTACAACAGTGATTATGAAGATGAAATCGGTGTGAGCCATAGGATTATCCTGAAGCAAGTTCTACCAGTTGGTGAACCATCTTGTAAGGATGGTTTTCCTACGGTGGTTCAGGCTGTAGGATTGCCGAATGACTAAAGAAACGTTATCAGCACGATGGTATAAAACTGTACATTTCTAGTCTATTACCACCCACTGCCACTTATACCAACGACGGAAATAAGCGCAGTTAGAATAGCTACATATGTGGGAGAGCGTTGCTATTGTGTGACTATTGTATTGCAATAGGTAGCACTTTAAGATTAACCTTGAATCAAGACTAGTTAGCACATAATTAATAATTGAAATGGTTTAATAACAATATTTTGTTATGGTTACACTTGAATTGGTTACAAAATAGATGAAGGATGGTAAAGCATAGTTAATTGTACCCAACATGTAAACTATTACCTGAGAGAAAGAGATAGAGAGAGGAAGAAAAAGAGGGAGAGAGGGCAGAGACCCAAGAAGAGAGCCAGCCAAGGAAAGAGACAGAGCAACAGTTACAGTCCTCTTTTATCCCTTCCTTGACCATGTGACTAAAAACCAAATGTGAGACATTCAAACTGACCAATCAGCAGATTATAACTTCACCCACTGGGCAAAAGGTGTGACAATTAGCAGACCCCCGGTGTATACACATGTTGGCCTACAGGCCTTGATCACTATCAGCACCTCTGTGCCTTCAGGAATTCCAAATGGCCCTTTTGTTACTGAAGATAGGTTTGGGACAGGAAAGCAGAAATCTTTGATAATTTTTGACCTTACAAAGTCGCCCCTTGGCACCGTTGGCCACACTTTAAGAGGCAAAAGGTGACACAGTCCATAGAAACATGTTTTCTGTTCTGTGCAGATGTCATCTTCAGTCTTCTGGTCCAGATTTGTTGCAGTTGCAGCTGGTCAGTCTTTGTTCTCCTTTCAGCCCTGTGTGAGAGATCTTCATCGAATGGTGTTGCACCCTTCATAGATATGCAAAACACCCATTGAATACTTCACACCTCCACAAGAACAGGCACTGAACATGGTAGAATCCGCTTGTCCCTCTTTCTGAGGCAGGACACAGGATGTGAACTTGTGCAGCGGGAATCCTGTGATTTCAAAAGAACATATGGCACAACAACCAGCAAAAGTATACATGGCATTTGTCATTTGGTTTGATGTGGTCAGATTGAATTTGTCTCTGGCAAAAAGCCCTTAAATCGATGTACTTAAAAAGATGTCAAGGTGAGAACAAAAGATGATCTGAAAAGCTCTTACACTGTTTTTGGAAACATTCAAATAAATTGCATTATAATAAAATCAACAATTGCTGGTTTTAACACCCCCCTTCATCAATAAGAGTATAAGCAAAATATTCAGTGTAACCAAATACAGAGATTAAATTTTCCAAAAACAATCTTTGTTTCAACTGAAATGGACAACATACAAATAAACAAATCAAATTAGTCACATGATATATCAATGAAAATGTTTGTACTTAGGCAAAAGTGAGAAATACTAATTTACATTTGAAACTTGGTGAGATGATAGCTAAGTAATTAGGTAAACCCAAAGAAACAAAAACAAACAATAATTGGATGAAATTCACAATTATAATACAGTCAAGATGTACAGACTTAACATTATATGAGGCAGTATCAGACAGATGTAGATTTGACTCTGTGTGTGAAGATCAAATGGTAGTATGTGTGTCTGCATTTAGCTGTGGCTATGTGTCAGTGTAATCATGCTCCAAACAAAGGCAAGCAAGTTTTACAATTGTGATGCAAATTTGGCCCTGTTGTAACAGGGAGCCAGCCTGAGAATGTGAGGTATGAGGTGTGATCTGGCTCAAAATACTTCCATACCAATGTTTTTTGTTAAGGAGCATGATAAAGTGCAAAGTTCAGAGCTGAATCCTGTTGTGAGGAAAGCATTTTCATTGATAAGACAATTGTGAATCACACTGTGGCCACATGGCAATTCTATGCTCCTGTACATGGCTTAACTGCAGCTATATGGAAAATAGCAGAGTGTACCACTCAGGAGACAAACAAATTCAACATAGACACACATGCAACTTGAAATCGCTATGTAATTCCAGTATTACAGTTATTCCAATTTTACACAAGACACATGGTCTAGTATGCATGTAGCATCTACAACCTTTAACCTAAGTGTTTCACACACTTACAGTAAAGCAGTCATGTGTTTTTTTTAAAGAATAAACCCAAATAGTCTATGTGTACATGTAGTAGCACAAACAACTATACTGTGTGTTCTATGTGCACAATGTCTTAAGCACAATTACGAATTTGAAAATACAAACAGCATAACTGAAATGTGGATGTTTACATATTAAACTCATTGCTATTAAGCTGCTAACCCACTAGCAAGTGAAGTCAATAGCTGGAGGCCTTGCATGAACAATGCAGTCAACTCACTAAGAGTTTTACCTGCAAATGAGCATTGATATCTGCCTTTAGAAAGTGGTTTCCTATCTTTCTGAAAATAAGGTGGAGGTCTACCCCTACCTAGTGACCAGCATGTTTCCTCTGTATGGCCTATTTTGTGACAATAACCACAAAACCTGCTATCTTTGCCACAGGGTTGTTTGCTGTGTTCTCCTGAAGTTTGAGGATTTTCATGACTCTCTAATGCTTCCTTCACACCATGCGTTCTGGTCCACGACTCTGCGCTATTACGGTGCTGCATCACCTTAAGAACTGAAATCGGCACACTTTTTTGAGCAGTGGCACATGCTTCCTCTGAACAAATCATTCCAGAATTATCACAGCAAGTAATTTCCTCTAAGAAGTGAACATGCTTTTTAGCCCCATCGCTGTTAAGCGTTTTGGGAGACATGGACTCTTGTGCCTTAAGCTTAGCCTTGAGATCTGCAATGATGTCCTTGTGATTTTTACACTTTTCAGTTAGGATTAACTGCTCAGCTAGTAAGTTATCTAGCTGCAATTGAAGATCTTGAATCTTAGCTTCTGACTTTTGTGCCTCTGTATTTTTAGAATGCAGTTCTTCACATTTAGCATCTATACTTAAAGTTAGACACATTGTTAACTCACTTAGCCTTATACAACGCATGTAGTTTAAAGCCTCAATTATTTCACCTTGTTTTGATTTCTTTTCATGTTTACCAAGTATGTTCCACCATGTAAGCATTCTCTCATCTGAATTAAGATCTTGTATTCTGAATTTGCTCAAGTTAGGTTTAACCTTTTTGCTCCATAAAGCAAACAATACGTCACTGTCAGATATTTTCCCTTCCATCCCTGATGAGTCTGAATGTTCTCGAAGTGTACAGTAATGGGACAATTGAAGCTAATTACAACCTTCTAATTTCTATACCATGCAAAATGGAGAATGAAAACATACTTACCCACTCCATGGTCAGAAGGCCAGCTTTAATCCATTCACAAGATCAACTGTGAAAAAAATCCTCATTCTGATGACTGACCAAAGTAAATTTCAGAAAACTCACTGCTAGGGATCCCGGGTTTCGGCACCATCTGTAAGGATGGTTTTCCTACGGTGGTTCAGGCTGTAGGATTGCCGAATGACTAAAGAAACGTTATCAGCACGATGGTATAAAACTGTACATTTCTAGTCTATTACCACCCACTGCCACTTATACCAACGACGGAAATAAGTGCAGTTAGAATAGCTACATATGTGGGAGAGCGTTGCTATTGTGTGACTATTGTATTGCAATAGGTAGCACTTTAATATTAACCTTGAATCAAGACTAGTTAGCAGATAATTAATAATTGAAATGGTTTAATAACAATATTTTGTTATGGTTACACTTGAATTGGTTACAAAATAGATGAAGGATGGTAAAACATAAACAATGAATTGTACCCAGCATGTATGTAAAATATTACCTGAGAGAGAGAGAGAGAGAGAGAGGGGAGAGCCCCAAGAAGAGAGAGGCAGCAAAAGAAAGAGAGAGCAAAGAAAAAGAGGTAGCAAAGGAAAGACCCAGAGCAACAGTTACAGTCCTCTTTTATCCCTTCCTTGACCATGTGACTAAAAACCAAATGTGAGACATTCAAACTGACCAATCAGCAGATTACAACTTCACCCACTGGGCAAAAGGTCTGACAATTAGCAGACCCCCGATGTATACACATGTTGGCCTACAGGCCTTGATCGATATCAGCATTTCTGTGCCTTCAGGAATGCCAAATGGCCCTTTTGTTACTGAAGATAGGTTTGGGACAGGAAAGCAGAAGTCTTTGATAATTTTTGACCTTACAGTAGGATTTCCGCTTCTGAATTGGACAGTTTGATCATGTGAGCAATTGTAATTGATATTCCAAATCAGGGCCGTAACCACCATAAACATTGAGGGGGACAAGTTGAAAGAGTGTGGTAAGGTGGAAGTAGCAAATAATCTAATATTAGTCAACTGTTTTGCGATAGAAATGTTAAATGACTGAAATCTATATCTAGTGATGCAAATTACTCGACTTGTTTCCTCAAATATGGCTATTTTGAGAGAGAGAGAGAGAGAGAGAGAGAGTAAAGTTGCGTGTGTGAGTTAACTGCATCTGTGCATCTCTCTCTACAAACAATGAAAAAACTGCGATTTTACCACAACGTTGCTGAGAAATGTAATGTAATGTATTTTATTAATAAAACCACCTGTATATGTGTATATATATATATATATATATATATATATATACTGTATATGTATATAAAATGGCAAAAGGAATGTTAGGAAATGTAAACTGATATTTCCTGCTGATACTACAGCAAAATATAAAAATAACTGGATTAAAACCATTTTTTTGTTGGTGAAAATACTAATGCCCTACCAACCACCCCAAGTAATAATTCTGGTAAGTATCAAAATCATGGTTACAGATCTCAAAATCTCATACAGCACTAGACATGGCACAAAATCTGACTCATGAAGACTGCTGAGAAATTCAAATTCACGTTTCTGAAGTTCTTCAGAAAGTCGCTAATGTAAACAGCCAATAACTGCTAAGCATGGTATGCCATATTATGACAAACAACACATGCTGCTTTATGCCAGCTGGTGTAATGATGTGATAATGTCAGACTCATTAACTTCAGCACACAGTTTATGGTGGCCTTTTACGACACAATTAATTGACTCACAGATACATTAAAACAAAAATAACTCGACTGAAATGCAGTTGCAAGCTCACATCTGATCTGTCATAAACACTTCTGATGGTAAATTGAAAGTGGAGATCATTCACACTAACAGCAGTGGCACAAAGAATAAACTCCAAAACAAGCATGTGACTGTTAATTTCTCATCTTTAGTTAACAGTAATTGAGCATTGACTACATGTGGCCTATCTGAAATTTACTCTTACGCAAATCAGACGTATACTGTGCAAGCCTGAACATTTTTGTTTGATTCTTTATGGAGATTTGAAAACTTTATAGCTGTCTCATCCTATGATCTCTTAAACTTAAAAATAATGTTCACAATAACAATGCGTTCCATTAGACCGCAAGTTTGCATTGCACTTTCAGCATTGTGGGAAGTGGCAGTTAAGTTAAATGTCTTGTACGGAAACTTTTCTCTTTCAGATCAGCTACTGTCATGGCGGAGCAACATTTTAAAGGGTCATGAAACCCTAAACTAAATTTTCTGAGATTTTAACAGATTTATGTTTGTTGAACGTCATTTAAGACAATGTTAGCAACTGTTAGCTTTAACGAAAAAAAAAAGGCTAATTTTGAGCTTTTTGAGCTATTTTCATCATCATTTAAAATCTACGTCGTGGCAATGTCACAGGTTGTGACATCTAAAATTAAGGTATCATTTTATAAACTTAATGTCTAATGTTTTTAAGTTTGACATAAGGTAGCTCCACACTTTGCTCGTTGGAAACAATGACGTCAAATGATGTTTCTTACTGAGGTCGGGGTTGATCGATCTCCCCCGAGTTCACAGGTCAGATATCCGACTTCAAGCAGTGTTCCAGACGTTATTTCCAAGTAGGAGGTGGGAAAAATCTGAATTTTGAGTTGTCTGAAACAGTGGCAGCTCATCGGGGGAGGCAGGGGAGGTACAGCTTCCCCAACATTTTTAAGGTTAAAATGGGAGGACGATTTAATGTTAATAAAATTCACAATTCATTTCAGTTCATGTCTCAGAATGTGTATTTTTTGTTTGTAATTTCACAGCTGTAATACCATAACATGTCACTGAAGTTGGAAAGCACTGCTTTTCTATCGTGAATGTGTCGAATCTGCTGATGTTATTCAACCGCTATGATAGAGAAGGGGAGGGGGAGGCCAGGGGAGAGCTGAGCTTTCGTGCCTCCGTTGGTAAAAAAAAATGGCAATCACCATCGAGTGTTCACTTTCAGCGCTGAGGAGTGTTGAGAAAAGAAACCTCGCAAGGGAGGCTAGCCTCCCAACCAATCATCATAGAGATGTAAATTACGTGATATTAGTTTGAACGTCTGCCGCTGCGCTGATAATGTACCAAGCCAAATACTTATGATGAGTAGCGATATTGAATATTTGATTGCCAACAGATTTACCAAGCTGTCATTCAAGCAGTATATAGGCCTATGCAAATTAAAAATAAAGGGAGAACACGCCTAAGATGGATATAGGCTACAGTCGGTTTAATTAAAGGGGTCATATGATGCGATTTCAATTTTTCCTTTCTCTTTGAAGTGTTACAAGCTCTTGGTGCATAAATAAAATCTGTAAAGTTGCAAAGACTGAAGTCTCAAATCCAAAGAGATATTCTTTATAAAAGTTAAGAGTCAACCATGCCTACCTAAATCGGCTCGTTCTAACATGCCCCCCACGTGTCTACGTCACGATGTGGGAAGATTTGCATAACGCCGCCCAAATGTTCACGCAAAGAAAGAAGGCGTAACTTTTATTGTCGCTTTGTGTGTCAACAGGCGTTGTGTGTTTCGTTGTGAAAGCGAAACTACTTTGTTTGGTCTTCCAAAAGAGGACGATATCTGCTTCATCATGCCTGGAGCTGATCAGTGCTGGTCGCTGAGGAAATACATCAACTTAGTGCTGTGGATCGCCGGATCGGCTTTCACCGTGGACGAAGCGGAGTACAGCCCGGCTCATCACATGTGGTTGCCGCAAGCCCACCGGCCGCTCCTTCGTATTTACAACTTAACCACTGATTAAGTTGTATTTACAACACTGTTCTAGAACAGTTCAACCCAAATATTCAGATGTGTGCAGCACATTTTATGGAGGACTGTTTCCTGATCCTGGGAGAGTAGACTACAATGCCGGCTGTTCTGACTCACAGACTGTAAGTACGTTTTCATTTAAAGGATTTGCCACTGATGATTCAAATGCGAGTTTTGGGCAGTGTAGAGTAGCGCTTGTTTGTCATTTCTCCGATCACAACTGCAGACATAGTTTTATGTTTGCACGGCGCAACAGTATAAGTCATTATAATCCATAATTATGTCCCCACTGGATGCAACAAATGCCTCGTTTATAATGGGTTTTAATGTTTTTGTCTCATCGCTCCGGCCGGACAGGGCATCACAATATGGTAAGGGGTGTAACATTTCTGTCACACGCTTGAGGTATTCGGCCAATCATAACGCACTGGATAGCTGGCCAATCAGAGCACACCTCGCTTTTCAGACCGATGAGCTTTGTAAAAATCGACGTGTTTCAGAAAGGCGGGCATAGAAGAGCAACAATAATGTACAGTATGTGGAAAATAATGTCTTTTTTTAAACCTGAAACCGCATGTACATATTTCATTACACCAAATACACAAAATAATGTTCTTTGTAGCAACATCATATGACCCCTTTAAATAACACAACAGGCAGCTCTCTTTTAACACAGACTTTTAAGAAGGGATGGATGTTTGCTTCAAGTGATAGGCCAGGTAAGTGAAGTTATATTATCTTGCTGTATGTGTGTCGTTTTCTTTATGTGTTCTGACTAAAAACAACCAAAAAGCCATTTTAAAGGGTTTAAGCAAATAATAATAATAATAATAATAATCGGCAGGGATCCCCAGACCAGCCAGTGCGCATGCACAGTCCTAAACGCACGTCTCTGAACGCTGACTGTTTCTATAGCAACCGGGACTTCTAACGGCAGCTGCAGTGATGCGATGACTTTATCGTTTATCAATTGACTCTTTTATTCAGAAGGCAGGGCTTCCTTTAATAGAGCGGCCATATTGAGCGTTGCATTTTTCCCCATTCAAAACTATATGAGTGACACGTCTTGTGTATTCTGCAATCTTTGTTCGAGAGCAGTTCACCTCTCCAGAGCTGCGGCAGGAGCACTGATAACGACACAGCTGTTACACGATCAGCCGAATTCACCACATGATAACAATGAGTGTTTCTAGTTTATTCTGACACCTTCAGTTCAACTAATGCTCACAAATCTGCATTTTTATAACAGTGAAAGCTCTTTTCATGTAGTGGCAATGTTATATTGAGTTATGTTTATCAAAAAACACTGATAAAAATATATAGTTACCCATTTTATTGGTATTTAAAGGGGGGGTACAATGCTGTTTCATGCATTCAGAGTTGTTTACACTGTTAAAGAGTCGGATTCTCATGCTAAGCATGGAAAAAAAAAAAAAAAAAAATTGGACGTATCACGGAGTATTTCTGTGCTAAAAATCTTACTTCCGGGTTCTTACAAGTTTCAGAGAGTTTTTTTCGATCGTGGCTCTTCATGACGTAGACGAGGGTGGAACTCCTTATATGGGCATTTCTCCCGTGCACTTTTGATCACGATAGAAAAAAACTCAATCAACGCGCTTCACGGGGCTTGCTCAGGAAGAATGTCTCCAAAGAAGTGTGTTTTTGGTTGTAAGGGAAAGATAACTTTGTTCAGCTTCCTAAAGAACCCAGCGTTATGTAAACAGTGGATACAGTTTGTTTTTCCAGAGCAGCAACGGAGTTTCACAAGTGTGTTTGTTGACGAACGTTTTATAAGCAAGGCCCAGATCGATGCTGGATTTGCACATCGTTTGATACTGAAAGATGGAGCGGTCCCAGCTATAAAAGATCCCGGTCATGATTTAGAACTGCAAATGTCTGTTTTGTTGGCATTCGGCGCTCAAGTGCTCGTCAATCTTTAGCTCCGCCCACGGCGTGTCTCCAGGAGCTCGGCTTTTTCCGGAGAGAATCGTAAAGCTGTATCTTTCTTTTATAAATATGATAAAACTAAAGACTTTTTGGAGATATAAAGGATGCAGTACTACTCTATAGGTACTCAAGATTAACATGAGATACATGAAACTAACACACAAGTGAAACTGTGTGTGTTATTTAAACCTGAAACCGCATGTACATATTTCATTACACCAAATACACAAAATAATGTTCTTTGTAGCAACATCATATGACCCCTTTAAATAACACAACAGGCAGCTCTCTTTTAACACAGACTTTTAAGAAGGGATGGATGTTTGCTTCAAGTGATAGGCCAGGTAAGTGAAGTTATATTATCTTGCTGTATGTGTGTCGTTTTCTTTATGTGTTCTGACTAAAAACAACCAAAAAGCCATTTTAAAGGGTTTAAGCAAATAATAATAATAATAATAATAATCGGCAGGGATCCCCAGACCAGCCAGTGCGCATGCACAGTCCTAAACGCACGTCTCTGAACGCTGACTGTTTCTATAGCAACCGGGACTTCTAACGGCAGCTGCAGTGATGCGATGACTTTATCGTTTATCAATTGACTCTTTTATTCAGAAGGCAGGGCTTCCTTTAATAGAGCGGCCATATTGAGCGTTGCATTTTTCCCCATTCAAAACTATATGAGTGACACGTCTTGTGTATTCTGCAATCTTTGTTCGAGAGCAGTTCACCTCTCCAGAGCTGCGGCAGGAGCACTGATAACGACACAGCTGTTACACGATCAGCCGAATTCACCACATGATAACAATGAGTGTTTCTAGTTTATTCTGACACCTTCAGTTCAACTAATGCTCACAAATCTGCATTTTTATAACAGTGAAAGCTCTTTTCATGTAGTGGCAATGTTATATTGAGTTATGTTTATCAAAAAACACTGATAAAAATATATAGTTACCCATTTTATTGGTATTTAAAGGGGGGGTACAATGCTGTTTCATGCATTCAGAGTTGTTTACACTGTTAAAGAGTCGGATTCTCATGCTAAGCATGGAAAAAAAAAAAAAAAAAATTTGGACGTATCACGGAGTATTTCTGTGCTAAAAATCTTACTTCCGGGTTCTTACAAGTTTCAGAGAGTTTTTTTCGATCGTGGCTCTTCATGACGTAGACGAGGGTGGAACTCCTTATATGGGCATTTCTCCCGTGCACTTTTGATCACGATAGAAAAAAACTCAATCAACGCGCTTCACGGGGCTTGCTCAGGAAGAATGTCTCCAAAGAAGTGTGTTTTTGGTTGTAAGGGAAAGATAACTTTGTTCAGCTTCCTAAAGAACCCAGCGTTATGTAAACAGTGGATACAGTTTGTTTTTCCAGAGCAGCAACGGAGTTTCACAAGTGTGTTTGTTGACGAACGTTTTATAAGCAAGGCCCAGATCGATGCTGGATTTGCACATCGTTTGATACTGAAAGATGGAGCGGTCCCAGCTATAAAAGATCCCGGTCATGATTTAGAACTGCAAATGTCTGTTTTGTTGGCATTCGGCGCTCAAGTGCTCGTCAATCTTTAGCTCCGCCCACGGCGTGTCTCCAGGAGCTCGGCTTTTTCCGGAGAGAATCGTAAAGCTGTATCTTTCTTTTATAAATATGATAAAACTAAAGACTTTTTGGAGATATAAAGGATGCAGTACTACTCTATAGGTACTCAAGATTAACATGAGATACATGAAACTAACACACAAGTGAAACTGTGTGTGTTATCTCCCCTTTAAATTGTATAGGCTTATGTTGAGCTTAGACGAGGGTGGAACTCCTTATATGGGCATTTCTCCCGTGCACTTTTGATCACGATAGAAAAAAACTCAATCAACGCGCTTCACGGGGCTTGCTCAGGAAGAATGTCTCCAAAGAAGTGTGTTTTTGGTTGTAAGGGAAAGATAACTTTGTTCAGCTTCCTAAAGAACCCAGCGTTATGTAAACAGTGGATACAGTTTGTTTTTCCAGAGCAGCAACGGAGTTTCACAAGTGTGTTTGTTGACGAACGTTTTATAAGCAAGGCCCAGATCGATGCTGGATTTGCACATCGTTTGATACTGAAAGATGGAGCGGTCCCAGCTATAAAAGATCCCGGTCATGATTTAGAACTGGCCCAGAACGATGCTGGATTTGCACATCGTTTGATACTGAAAGATGGAGCGGTCCCAGCTATAAAAGATCCCGGTCATGATTTAGAACTGCAAATGTCTGTTTTGTTGGCATTCGGCGCTCAAGTGCTCGTCAATCTTTAGCTCCGCCCACGGCGTGTCTCCAGGAGCTCGGCTTTTTCCGGAGAGAATCGTAAAGCTGTATCTTTCTTTTATAAATATGATAAAACTAAAGACTTTTTGGAGATATAAAGGATGCAGTACTACTCTATAGGTACTCAAGATTAACATGAGATTGGGTGAATATAAAAGATCCCGGTCATGATTTAGAACTGCAAATGTCTGTTTTGTTGGCATTCGGCGCTCAAGTGCTCGTCAATCTTTAGCTCCGCCCACGGCGTGTCTCCAGGAGCTCGGCTTTTTCCGGAGAGAATCGTAAAGCTGTATCTTTCTTTTATAAATATGATAAAACTAAAGACTTTTTGGAGATATAAAGGATGCAGTACTACTCTATAGGTACTCAAGATTAACATGAGATACATGAAACTAACACACAAGTGAAACTGTGTGTGTTATCTCCCCTTTAAATTGTATAGGCTTATGTTGAGCTTCATTCTTGTACAGGAGCTGTATTACAGTTTTTCTGAATTGCTAAAACACATTTCTTGAAACCATCACTCAATTTCTCAAAACCCAAAACACAAATCCAAACCTTCAAACTAAATTCACAGAACCCCTGACTCTTCTGGCAAAATCAAACAATCACTTCAAAACCATTTCACCTGTACCCAAAATCAAACAAAGCTTTCAAATCATACACACATTAGTCAATAATATACACACTACAGATCATTCATTAGACACTACATCAGAAAATGGAGAACACAGTGTCCAGTGCATGTAGATACAATAAAAAAAACAACGTTATTGTATTTACAGTTTTTTCAATTGCTAACAAGCATTGTTCAATACTGAAGACACATTTTCAAAACTGTTCAGCTGTATTACCAACATGAATCTTGGCCAAACAGTTTCAAAACTCAGACCAACAAAACACTTCATATATGTCTCAAAATAAGTGTGTTTCACCGTAACACTGGCAACAATTCTCATTCAGAAAACATACATTTCATTCATAACACACTGATCTGAAAAACACTAACAACAAGGAGCATTACATAAACTATGAACCTTTATCTTTGAAGTTTGAATGATTTGTCACATAATTATTTCATTATTGGATAAGAATAACATCTTTTCATTTTACTGATTGTATTACAGCACAAAGAATGAATGAGAAAAGCAGCATCCCCCCCCAATTTCTTTACATACCAAAAGCAAAAATAACAAAAACCCATCAACATTTACAAAATGTACTTGTGAAAAATAAAATAAAAACATAATTTTCTGAAGCAATAATAAAAAATAAAAAAACCATCGACAGCATGTCTTGTATAATGAGGTATGTGCAGTATTGGAGTCCCAGCTGCTCCAGGAGGCCTTTCTGTGTGGAGTTTGTATGTTATCTCTGTGTTGAAGTTAGTTTCCTCTGGGTTTCTCCCACAATCCAAGGACATACCAGACAGGTGAACTGGAGATCTTCTGGCAAAATCAAACAATCACTTCAAAACCATTTAAACTGTACTCAAAATCAAACAAAGCTTTCAAATCACACACATTAGTCAATAATATACACACTACAGATCATTAATTAGACACTACATCAAAAAATGGAGAACACAGTGTCCAGGGCATGTAGTTACAAATATATATAAATAGATAGATAGATAGATAGATAGATAGATAGATAGATAGATAGATAGATCTGCATTAATATGACCCAAAACATAATTAGATTTTCATACAAATCCTGAAAGTAGACAAAGAGAATCCAATCAAACAAAGCAGACAAAAATATATACTTGTCATTTATTTATTAAGAAAAATGATCTGGTGTTAAATATTTGTGAGTGGCAAAAGTATGTGAATCTTTGCTTGAGTATCTGGTGTGACCCCCTTTTGCAGCAATAACTGCAAGTAATGTTTCTTGTAACGGCTAATCAGTCCTGCACAATGGCTTGTAGGAATTTTAGCCCATTCCTCAGTACAGAACCACTTCAACTCTGTGATGTTGGTTGGTTTCCTCCTATGAACTGCTTGCTTTAGGTCCTTCCACAAAATTTCAATTGGATTAAGGTCATACTTTTTTTCTGTAATGTTCTGGATGCTGTGTTCTCCATTTTTCTCTGTAGTGTCTAATGATGACTCTGTAGTGTTTATTTTATTGACTCGTGTGTGTGATCTGAGAGCACCAGTTGATTTTGAGTGCAAGTGAAATGGTTTTGCAGTGATTGTTTGATTTTGATAGAAGAGTCAGAGATTTCGTGAATTTAGTTTGAGTATTTGGATTTGTGTTTAAGGTTTTTAGAAAACGAGTGATGGTTTCAAGAAATGTGTTTTAGCAATTCAGAAAAACGTCTCAGGTTACTTATGTAACCATGGTTCCCTGAGTAGGGAACGAGACACTGCGTCCTGTTAATTTGGGCAGCAAAGGGGGTGTCATAGCCCTTCTGCAGCAAGAGGCAGGTGACCACATTGTGCCGTTCCACTGTATGCCTCACAGGTAAGACTAGAACTTGTAAAACTGCGGTGTTAAATGCGATGCGATAAAATTTGGGTGCACCTAACTTTTGTGCTGGTGCACCTAAGAAAAAAAGTTAGGCGCACCAGTGCAACCAGTGCAAAAAGTTAGTCTAGAGCCCTGTCTAGTGGTTACTATGGGGAACGCATGCTGAGGTGCCAGAACCATGGCGAGCACTAAGTTCCAACTCTACCATATTGCTATGGGAGTCGCCCCTGGGACGTTAGGACGTTAGCAGTGACGTTATTCCCTATGGCCAAAGGCCTAGGCTACATACCCCAAATACTTACCTGTTAGGGCCAGACTCCTGGGCCCGGGGTAG
>NW_015505496.1:1489358-1491518 GCF_001515645.1 Sinocyclocheilus grahami
CAGCATGTTCCAATGCTGGAACGGCTAGCAGTAGTTTACCTTGGCTGAGGGAGCACAAACCCAGCTCTCAACGAGAGGGGGCTCGACCTGCAGCAGGATTGTAAAATCAGAAGGGTAAGCATACTGCAAGCTAGCCAAACACTCAGCGCATCAGGGAGGTAGAGGAAGGGCCTAATTCACCTGATGCTGCTGGTTCCAGGTGCTCTGGAGAAACAGAGAACTCAAACTTCTCATGTGAGAGGAGAACTCCGAATTCAGAGGAATAACGTTGCTCATTCCAGGTAACCCTTTGATAAAGGGGAGCACTGCTCAATACTACCACGAGGACAGCCCATGGAGCGAGGAATCCAACTCCTCAGAGAGGATTAATGCTCGAAAGAAAACACCATACTCACAATAACCCTCAATGGTGAGGGGAGCGATGCTTCCAGAGTGTGAGACGCACTAGTTGAGTGGAGCCCAAGGTACCGGGGTCTAACAACTCAGAGAAAGGGAACGAGATCAAAAATGCATAACCCTTACCATACAGGATTTTAGAAAAGTGGGCAAAGCATAACGTGCACACACTTGAAATACCGTACTAGGGGTTCTCGTGGCACCCTGAAAGAGCAGCCCATAAATAGCACATCCCCAAAAATAGTGAGGGGAGCACAGCATTACACAGGAAGGTTCTCGTAAT
Organism: Sinocyclocheilus grahami; assembly: GCF_001515645.1. Classification (NCBI taxonomy): domain Eukaryota; kingdom Metazoa; phylum Chordata; class Actinopteri; order Cypriniformes; family Cyprinidae; genus Sinocyclocheilus; species Sinocyclocheilus grahami. The sequence continues at coordinate 1,490,038 of NW_015505496.1, forward strand.
GCCACTTATACCTCCCGCTCGATGCCTCAGCAAGAGGGGATATTCTGGTGATCAGGAAACCACTCAGGGCGACCCAGATACGGTAGACCAGTCAGGGAAGCATGAAAGCGTAACCCCAGCCCGGATGTCCAGGAACTTTTTGCAGTGACGCGCCGGGGGCCTGATGATCATGAAGGCTCCAGCAGAAGCCTGTGTTATGGCCACAGGATCCAGTAAGTATGAAGCCGAAACCCGGCTTTTCTTACTGTCTGGACATATATCGACGAGTGAAATAACACTGCAAGTCGAGCACCCTATTTCTGAACCCAGCAGAGGGGGTGCTCATCAAGGACCTACCCTAGAAAAGGGATAGAAACACACAGGTCCCGGGAAACACTGCAAAGAAACTAGCAGAAGGGTTATATACACAACCACCAGCTCATTAGTTTATACACACACATATATATATTTATATATACATATACTGTATTTAGACATGGATCGTACTCACCCACCATGATTCCCGCATCGGAGCTCTGTCCGAAGAAGCCTCTAGACCGGACCATCAGTAAGATGGTCACTATGAAGCCATAGAACCAACCAAACCTAATAGGTCCAGCATAGGAGACTATAATGCAGGAAATTTCCCACCTAACCTCGGTCAGGTGGAGAGATGGTGGTTACAGGGGAATTAGGAAGGTGAAGATAAGGGCAGATGTAAGACCCCCGAAGGAAATGAGTAGATACTGAGGTATCACTCTGATCCGGACAAAAGCGCTGACGCCCTGTCTGGATAACATCCCTTAGGTCTTTTACTTACCTTCCTTTGACCCGCGATTCTTCCTACCCCTACCAGCGGGTGGGGGAGGAGCGCGAGCCGCCACACTAGCCTTCTGAGCCAGTCTCTGATCCTCAAACCGAGACGGGCTAGGACCCCTGGGTTGTTCGGGCTCAGACCTGGACTTCGTGAAGGCCGCTATCCCGGTCTTTCAGCAGGTCAGCCTGATATGCTTGGAGCATCACCATCGTGTGCAATGAAGCGACAGCCCGACCTGCTGCTGCTGCTGCGTATGCCCTGGCATCCGAGCGAGATGTCAAGGAGGGGAGTCTTAGAGGACGTCTCACCCATAGAGCGATAGCTGGCCAGCGTCTCTCTATAGGGGCATCTTCTCATAACCGCTTTCACACATCGCCTCGATGTTGACATAACTCGTATGCTGGAATCAATGGATGAGTGAGGAAAAAACGGCCTCTTCCATTCCTTCTCAATCTTTATATGGAAAACAGGAAGAAAGGAAGGCTCACCTGAGCTGGAGGGTTATGGCCAGAAAAATAACGTTCATCAAGATACTCGCGACGTCACTTTCTTCACCCGCTTCACAACAAGTAAAGCCTCGCCGTGGCACGATCCATAATTTCCAAAAGCTCATCATACACAGGGCAGGAATATTGGGAAGGCTCAGCTTCAGCTTCTTTGCCCTCCTCAGACATTTACTGCTTTT
>NW_015505496.1:1491804-1509266 GCF_001515645.1 Sinocyclocheilus grahami
CGGTAGTGACATCATGGCTGTCGCCGGCCAACGAGTTGGTGTTTTTTCAATGTATGCTTCAGACACGGGTCACGACGAGGCGTTCCCCATAGCGACCCCTAGAGGACGCAGTTCGAAGTTCCCATGAAAGGGAACTGTAACAGCTAATCCTAGAGATTCACATACTTTTGTCGCTCACAGATATGTAATATTGGATAATTTTCCTTAATAAATAAATGACAAAGTATATATTTTCATCTCATTTGTTTGATTGGGTTCTCTTTGTCAACTTTCAGGACTTGCATGAAAATCTGATGATTTTGTGTGTGTATATATATATATATATATATATAGTATATACACATGCATACATATATACAAACATATGAATCAGAGGACTTCATCTACGTTTCAGGCAGCTATCGGGGGAAAAATCTCTCTGATTTGGCAGATCCAGCCTTGACAAGACACCACGTTTATGTCACAACAGGCCAGTTTTTCCACCCATAACGTCTTGCAATTCTACTCAAGATTATTTTCCACTCTTCTTTTGCTGTTCTTTTGAACTTTCCAAATGATTATGGTGGCCACAGAGAATCTTCTCAATTTAGGTTGAACTGTTCTTGGTCTTGCTCTTCCTCGTCCTCCTCTTCCTCCATCTCCACTTCGTATATGCACTCTTCCATACCTCTCAGATTGATGGATGCACCCATGCTATCTGTGCACTTTGAACTGGTTCATATTTTGTACATTCACATATTTAGAAACAAGACATGAACAGTTTGAATTATTGTGTGTAAACGAAGTTGTTAACTTTTGCTTTCTTGTATATAGGGTTTTACATCACAAGTTTATCATAGTGCAAACTGCATTTTAGTGAGTGAGAATGTGTTTAGAGTTTTTCAAAAAGAGTGCATGAGATCTGCAAACAGTGTCTAAACTGCCGAAACTTGTTTAAGGTTTTGCAGAAAGAGTGATTTATTTGACAAACTGGTTTAGGATATTGAGAATTTGGTTCACAGAATGAGATTTAGTATCTTAGCAAACGTGAAAAACTGTAATTATTCATTACAGCACGAGCACGTGATGCTTTCCAATGACAGACACAGACCTGTCAAACTGAGATCACTCAGTAGGCGTTCAACTTAAAGGGCACATATTATGCCCCTTTTTACAAGATGTAATATTAATCTTATGGCTCTCCTGAATGTGCCTGTGGAGTTTCAGCTCAAAATACCATACAGATCGTTTATTATAACGTGTTGAAAAGTGTCATTTTTGGAGCAGGTCTAAAAAGTGCTGTATCAGGGGTGTGCTCCCTTACATGAAAATGAGCTGCAACCTCCCGCCTGACTCCAGAAGGGGGCGGAGCCTAGATGTCTCTGCTTTGCGTATGGCAATAAACAGTAGCCCATTTCACACTGTGCGTTGATTCCGGAAAATTGCCGGAGTGCCTTCTGTGTGAACGCGTCCCAGGATTGTTCGGGAATGGTCCCAGAATGGGGACCTAGTAATGTAAGTAGATGATTTCACTCACTGCAAACTTTAGGACAATGAAGTTGTCCATTTTCACACAAGCTGTAATACAAAACAAACATTTTATACAAAGCAAAAATATCAAAGGGGCAGATGCATTAATTTCATAAGTCTAAGCGTAATTTAAAGGAAATTCCCAAGGGGCTGAAGACTTTCCTTGAAGGCAGGATAGTGAAAATCTGACGTTTAATCATGTATGAAGACAGATTGAAAAGAAAAGGAAGAAAAAAGAAAAATGATGCAAGCTGGTGTGTTAATCTGAATGATTTATGTTACCATGTTATTGCCAGTAATTTAGGGCCATATGTTTAAGCATTTTGTTCAGATCTCCAAGATGAAATGAAGAAAGGATTCAGCTAAGAGATAATATCTGAGCCTGTCAGATGAAGGTTGAATCAAAGTATTCCAGTGTTCCGTAAGTTTTTTTTTTAGTCTGATTTATCGGTAATTGTATACAAGCTGTCCACTGCTGCGAGCTGAAATGAATTTTCTTAATCCCAAAATGGCTGTTATGAGCTATGCAGTTATATCCTGAAGTAAATAATCCATCTTGTGAAAACTAATTGATATTGGTTTTAGTAAAGGATACCATGTCTAAACAAACAGCTTATGACAGCTCATGCTAGAAAAGGGTTGTATTGACAACTGCATCAGATTAGCTCTATTACATTAATCATCATGACAGGTCAACCACATTATCAAACTTAATTGGTCATGTGGACTATGTCATCTTATACAGAAACTAATAATAAATGGACACTGATCTCATTGTCATTTCTATACCCATTTATGTTTTCCACAAAGTCTGAGCTCTTCTAAAAATAAGACATGTTATGCTCTCCTTGTTGCAAAATAAATCTGTTTTGTGATTCAAGCTTTGGTCATCATGTGTTTGCAGGCCACAGACAGATGTCAGCAAAATCAGTGACAGCCGATCATGCTGATCCTTCTGTAATTATGTCCAATCATCCTGCCGTGACAGTGCATGGAATAAATCAGTCAAAACCACCTCAGTGTCCTTATGAGCCCTCGTAAGTCCTGCCTCCTTTTCCACCTGTCTTTTATTGGCACGTTCTCCTAAGGGGCTGTCACACTGTACACTTTATGTACTATTGATTTCCATTTATATGTAACCGGGTGGTATTAGAGTGTGGGGCACGCAAAGAGTGTACTTCCCCTTTAAGAGAACGGCTGCTAATGATGACGCGCTAAGAGTGCGATACAGAGACAGACCATTTAAGCAGTGCATGAGAGACGAAGACAATAGTGTATCATCCTAGGTTAAATCCATTATTTATGGATTGGGATGAACGGATATTTTGTGACCTTGCACGTGATTACGGATTCTCAGTAAAACAGAATTCGGGTGCCACTACTGTGTTTGTGTGATCCTAAAGAGTATTGTTTCACCCTAAAAGTGTGCCCTAACATTAGAAATAATTGCACATTCGGAAGAATTTACACTTTATTTGAGTTTTCTGTATTTACTTTTTGATTATTCTTGTGAAATCTCCGTTTGGAGTTTAAGCACCGCTATAGTGACCCCGTGTTGTGAATCTGAGTATTATCTTTGATGTAAGTTGAGTGATATTGAATTACCACCTGTTATTTGTTGAACCATTGATTAAAAATCACTCAAGATCACAACCAAGAAAATCTAAACAGCGGATTGAGTTAAAATACCAAAATAAATTAGCAAATCTAAAAAACCTGATTCTGTGTCAATTTATTTATTTTGTTAACTGGCAACAAAACTTGGTACCAGGAGTGGGGTCCTTTTACAATTAAATTTTGCCAGTGACAGTTAAGTGTTAGTGGCACACGGGTGAGCAAACACAGTATTGGTGAAGAGGAGCCTCCTGTGTGGAAGGAGCCAGTGACAGCGGGACTGAGGGCTTGATGCAGAGACGGGACGTGGTTGGCCAGGACGAGACGGAGCAGACAGAGTGGTGACATTGGGGTTCTGTGGATTTCTGAAGTAGGCACAAACTGACCCTGTTAGTGGTCCCGCTTAAGACTTTGACTTGCAACATGTCGGATCATTCAGGAGGGGAAGAGGATGACATTCGTCAGGAGTTAAAAGAACTGCGTCAAAAGCATAAAAAAGCAATGGACACAATTGAGTCTTTGAAGGGTGGGCCTAACAAGACTTATGTATATGTACCCCGCGAACGTTACATCAGCCCATTCACAGGGGACATTGAAAAAGATGGAAGAACAGTAGATGAGTTTGTAGAAGAGGTTGAGCGTGCTTTAAGGGCCCGAAACCTGACACCAGATGATGAGTGTGATTTTGTTATGTCTCTGTTGAGAGGCTCTGCATTAGAAGAGGTTCGTCTGTGACGCGATGTAGACACTGATGTAGCCACTGATGTACTTACTTATCTTAGAGAGTCTTCCACTGATGGGCGCAGCAGTGCTCAACTTCTCCAAGACTTTTATAGTCGTAAGTAAAAAGAAGGGGAGGATGTCCGTGATTTCTCTCATGCACTAGCCCAAGCTTTAGGTCGAATTACTAAGAGTGCACCAGAGGCGGTGGGAAATGAAAGGATAATGTTAAGAGACCAGTTTGTAGAGGGCATCCGAGACTCTGCACTCAGACGAGAACTTCGACGGTATGTAAGGGAGAAACCTGAGTCTTCTATGGTAGAGGTGAGGGATGAAGCTTACCTCTGGGGCTGGGAGGAGCAGTCGGGGAGGGTTCGTACCCCTAAAAGTCGAAGTGGTACTTATGGCTCCTTCAGTGAGAGCGCACAGTGTGCAGAATTGAAAGCCATGGGGTACAACCCAGTCACTTTATCCCAGGTAATGGATGTAGTCACTGAACAGGGGAGGCAGATCCTGGAGCTAACACAGGTTTTGATGTGCTACGAGGCGCCCAGTTCTTCTCAAGTATCGACCTGGCCAGTGGATATCACCAGGTGGCTGTAGCAGAAAAGGATCGGCACAAGACAGCCTTTACCACACCCTTTGGGCTGTACGAACATCTGAGAATGCCGATGGGGGTGTGTAACGGGCCCGCAACTTTCCAAAGATTAATGCAAACAACCATGAGTGATCTAATCTTCCAGATTATACTCGTATATTTGGATGACATTCTGGTGTTTTCTAAAACATTTCCTGAGCATTTGGAGAGGTTGCGGACTGTGTTAACGAGGTTACAGGAAACTGGACTTAAAGTCAAAATGGAAAAGTGTCACTTCCTACAGCCTACCGTGACATTTTTGGGACACCAGGTATCCGCCGAGGGTATAGGCACCGACCCTAACAAGATCTCTGCTGTGAAGCAGTGTTCGGTACCCACTACTCTGAAAGCTCTTAGGTTGTTCCTCGGGTTCAGTGGGTACTATAGAAGATTTGTCCCTGGCTTCTCAAAAATCGCAGGGCCACTGCATGATTTAGTCAACCAATGTCTGAATGAGGGACCTCCAGCTAAAGTTAACCAAAAGGTGATCGGTGGGTGGAGTCCTGGGTGTCAGGCATCCTTTGATGTTTTGAAGGAGAAACTGACTAGTGCGCCCGTGCTCAGATTTGCTGATTTCACTGCCCCATTTATTCTTGAGACTGACACCAGCAATCAGGGCTTAGGAGCTGTCCTTCTGCAGCAGCAAGAGGGAAAGAAAAGGGTGATCTCTTACGCGAGCCGAAGGTTGCGAAATGCTGAAAGAAATTACAAGAATTATAGTAGCATGAAATTAGAGATGCTGAGTCTCAAGTGGGCAGTGACTGAAAAATTCCGGAGCTACTTGCTGGGTTCCAAATTTACTGTCATCACAGATAATAACCCATTATGTCACCTAAACACTGCCAAGCTAGGAGCCCTCTAACAAAGGTGGGTGGCGCAGCTAGCGGCATTTGATTTTGATGTCCAATACCGACCAGGTCGGTGTAATCATGCCGCGGATGCCTTGTCTAGGCAGCCCTTGGCAGGGGAGCCCATGGTAGACCTGGAAGATGCTGAATATGACAACTGTGTGACTATTTGTAGCCTGGTGCGACGTGAGACTGCTCTGGATGCCGAATTGGTCCAAGCAGGAATAGAGAGGTGCGAAGTCCGGCAGATGCGCACTGTGGAAGCAGGTGGGCTGGCAACCCTGGAGGCGCAAGTGAGTACTCCTATTTGGCCTGGCTATTCTAAAGAGCAGCTGGCCACATTTCAGAGTCAAGATCCAGTGTTGAAGGAGATCAGGATCTTTGGGATCAGAAACGTACACCTGCAGGTTTGGAGGTGAGGATCCTGTCTAAATCTGTACAATCCTTGCTGAAGCAGTGGACCCGATTAAGGGAAAAGGAGGGATTGTTGAATCGGGTAGTGGAGGATGTGCACCACAGGGAGTACTTCCAACTGTTAGTCCCAGTGCGAGCGTTTCAATCGCACTCTTCATGAGCTCAAAAAGACGGTGGCCTGAACATCTGGCAGAATTGGTCTACGCATACAACGTTACCCCGCATTCAACAACAGGGTATTCTCCTTTCTATCTGATGTTCGGTGTGGACCCTCAGTTGCCAGTGGATGCATTGGTGGGACGAGAATCAGGGGCTGAGATGACTCATGACTGGTGAGCAGTCCATCAGAGACGGCTGAAGGAGGCTCATGAACGTGCCAAGGCCTATGCTGAGAAAAAAGCAGCAAAGCGGATTGAGCTTTCCCATGATAAAGTGTATTGCCCCACCACTGAGGTTGGTCAGAATGTATACCTGAGAAATCGACCCCTGGGAAGGAATAAGATTCAGGATACCTGGCATCCGACCCAATATCGGGTGATAGGGATTCAAGGGACTACTCATCCCATGGAACCGGTGGAAGGAGGGCCCATCAGGAGAGTGAATCGGGTGGATCTCAGACCATGTGTGCACATCCCTGATCCCGTGGCTCCCAAGAGGGGTGCTGAGCCTAATCTGGAAGTGGATGAGGCTTCGACAGGGGAAGTGGAAGATGAGAGTTTGGAGGAAGGTATAGTGCTATTGGACTGTACTGGCCCAAATGTGGATATAAATCTCATATGCACTGAAGCTGAAAACAAGATGGGAGCTTCAGAGCAATCTCCTGGTGATCCCACAATTCCGGCCAGTATAGAACTTGGGGAAGTGTCTCAAGAGCTAGTTTGCCCCCACCTTGAAGGAGTACCAGATCTAATGTGGGTCAACATTCAAATTCACACCATGAGCCTAGATCAGCCCTTAGTCACAGTACTGTTTCTCAGATGATAGCCAATTTGGGAACCTTGTTCTTTAGAGAAGCGGTCAAAGAGCTAAGAAATTCTTACACTGTCACAGAGGACGTTGACAGGTTGGCAGGGGAGAATGTAACCGGGTGGTATTAGAGTGTGGGGCACGCAAAGAGTGTACTTCCCCTTTAAGAGAACGGCTGCTAATGATGACGCGCTAAGAGTGCGATACAGAGACAGACCATTTAAGCAGTGCATGAGAGACGAAGACAATAGTGTATCATCCTAGGTTAAATCCATTATTTATGGATTGGGATGAACGGATATTTTGTGACCTTGCACGTGACAAGTGTTACGGATTCTCAGTAAAACAGAATTCGGGTGCCACTACTGTGTTTGTGTGATCCTAAAGAGTATTGTTTCACTCTAAAAGTGTGCTCTTACATTAGAAATAATTGTACATTCGGAAGAATTGACACTTTATTTGAGTTTTCTGTATTTACTTTTTGATTATTCTTGTGAAACCTCTGTTTGGAGTTTAAGCACCGCTATAGTGACCACGTGTGGTGAATCTGAGTATTATCTTTGATGTAAGTTGAGTGATATTGAATTATCATCTGTTATTTGTTGAACCATTGATTAAAAATCACTCAAGATCACAACCAAGAAAATCTAAACAGCAGATTGAGTTAAAATACCAAAATAAATCTAAAAAACCTGATTCTGTGTCAATTGATTTATTTTGTTAACTGGCAACATATACACATTCAAAAATGGACAACTGAAAATACAAGCTCTTGTGAAGAAATCTGCATTTCACTGCATTCTGAAGTTCAAGTTTGGTGAACTCTGACCTACAGATTCACATCACGTGAAGATGTGTGACCGATAGAAGATTGATATGTCACAACTGAATTAAACAAACACAATCTCTAAAGCTGCAGGTTTGCAGCATTTGCAGAAAAGTGGAGTATTGTGTATATTTTTACACGTTGGATTCATTATTATTTGTTATATGTTGAATTTTTGCTTTTTAAAGGCACCAAGAGCGTGACGTCAGGTCTCGTGCAGTGTCCAAAGAAATTCTGTGTGAAATGAAACATTTACTCAACCTCAAGCCATCCAAGATGTAGCTGAGTTTGTTAATTCATTTTAACAGATTTGGAGAAATTATTACATCACTTGCTCACCATTGGATCCTCTGCAGTGAATGGGTGCAGTCAGAATAAAAGTTCAAACAGCTGATTAAAACATCACAATAATCCACAAGTAATTGACTCACCTGCAGTCAGACAATTATCCTCTTGTGAAGTAAGAAACAAATCCATAATTAGGCTTTTAACTTCAAACCAGCTCTTCTGGCCAAAATGCAAGTCTATAATCCATAATAATGTTTTCTTCAGTGAAGAAGTCCATTCCCTGTTGTCCGCTCAAATAAATAAAATAAACTCTTCAATAAAATTAACTTTTCAACAAATTAAAATATTTGGGTGCACTATTCCTTTAAATTTTACTTTCAGTTTTGAGGCAAAGACAATACTGTTATGTCTTGCAATAGTTACAGCACATTTTACATAACAATAGTTACAACAATTTCATAATTAATACAGTTCTGGCAATAAAAATGTGTAAAAAGAAAGAAAGTGAAAGCGTAAAGTCCATGCAATTGCCTGTTTATTTTTTTCCAATGATTTTTTTTTCTTTTTTAATTTTCATGTCTCCGTCCACTCGGCATTGTTATAATATTTTTTAATATCAGGCTATATCAAAGGCATCTGGACTATGAGTCACCGATGATTCTGTTTTGCACTGCTGTTTTTGTGTGTGTGTGTGTCCTCAATGACATCACCATAAAAGGACACTAAAAACAATACCGTTCTGCATATTTTGCAGATTTTGGCATATGCTCCACTAAAACAGAGGCATCAAACATTTTTGCAAACCTAAGCAGTCTGCGACACTGCCCAGTGATGCCCCTACAAGGCAAAAGGTTTCCAAACAATTTCCTGTTTTTGTTTTGAAAGCCTGCACAAAGAACAAGAGAGCTTTGCATATTCACAGCTCAGTGCTGGCGGGCGAACGCTGTTTGCAGTTTGCTGCTAGTTTTTTCCTCACTGCCAGCAAAGCCCTTGACTAAGGTCACAAGCTATTTGTCCAATTCTATTATTCAAATATAGATGGAAAGTCATGATGATCACTATGCCCAGCAGCTAGCTCCATCATCTGTAGCTATTTCAGCATATGCTCGCAAGATAATAAAAAATGTAGCATTAAATATGGTGGCAAATTGAATTTTGTTCCAGGGTACATGCACCAAACTAACCCGTTTTTCACAGAACCTGTTAAGCGAAGACTGTTAATGCCATCCCTGATGATGATGTTTTTTGCATAATATAATTTATTTTTTAATGACTGATGGAGGTCCATAAAGGGGAAGCATTGTAAAATATTTCCATTATGCCAGAATGTCAGTAGGTAGTAAAGGCTTTATACTGCATTTATGGGTCTCAATCTGTTGTTGTTCACGGCAGTTTTGGAATCTGTTAAAATTTCACAGATTACTGTAATGCCTCTCTTCAGAATGCCGGTAGCTTCTTTTTTTCTGAGGATGTGCGTTTATACCTTTGACCCAACATAAAAGCGATGGCAAGGCAGCTAAAGAAAAATTATGCAATTTATGTTATTATAGAAGCTCTTTCTTTTATAGAAGTTATATATCTTTTTTTTAACAGGGCTTTAAAGGTTACACAGTCATTTAAGCAGCAGTTGAGACAGATTGATGTTTATGTCATTATGGTTACAAATGAAATGTGCCTGAATTGCTGGCCCCCACATAAAGCAGAAATGAGCTTCATCTATCATTAAACTGCTAATATACTTACTGTTTGCGTTGCCCTTTGTTTATATTTTACTGGTGGGTTTTTCAGAAAGAACGGACTTATTTTAGCAATGCTAATCCCCAGTCAGCCAACAGTTTGTTAGTCAATATTCATATTCACTCTCAAGATGAGTGTTTATCACAACTGTTGATGCTTGGTCTGATGTGACTGACAGTATAGTAATGTGCAATCTTTTGTTGTTCACATTCAAATTACTGTGCCACTTTGTCTTAATGCAAGTTCAGCTAAGTCGACAGCATTATGTTGATTACCACAAAAAATAAGTTTGACCCTTCCTTTGTTCTTTTTTAAAAGAAGAAGAAGAAATGGCGGTTACGATGAAGCACTTACAGTGAAAGTGAACTGGGCCAATTTTTGACGCTTTTAAAAGCAGATAAAAAGCTTGTAATTTTATAGAAGCACTTACATGAATTCTTCTATTAAAACTTGGTGTAAGTCATTTTAAATAATAATTTGTGGTGCTGCTTTAGGGTTATTGGGTTTAAATTTCCATGGCAAAAAAAAAAAAGTTTTAAAAAAGTGTAAATAAAATCTTAAAGGAATACAAAAATCTTGTAAAATCTTGTTATACTAAATATACTAAAATTATGGGTGCTTCTAAATTCTTATTTGTACATCCTTGTTTCCTTTCCTCGCTTCCTCGAGGATGGAGGAATTTAATCAATGAGGGGGAGGGGGGGCATGGCTGAGGGATAATGTACAGTCAGCAGATTATTTTACAAAAGAAGCCTCCGCAGGGTGATAAAGACTACACTGTGTAATTTTCCCGCTTATCAGTGCATGATAAGTAAATAATTGAATGCAAAATATTAATTTGACTTTTTTTAATTACCTCATCATGACTCGCAGTAGCTGCTTGAGCGCTCCGTTATCAGTTGTAGCAGTTGTGGTTGTATCAATAACAGATCACTAGATGGCGCGATAGAAGAATCAGTATGGGATCAGATTCCCGCCAAATGTATTGCAGTCGCGGATAAAAAAAATAACAAGCGTGAAACCAAAATTTAAGAACGCAAGTAAAATTATATTGCACAAAATCTAAAAATTAAAGCAAAGTTTTCAGAATAGTAAACAATGGTCACGGATCAAAAAACAATAAGTGTTATTTAAATATACCATGTTGCGAAAAGAAAGGGCATTGCAATTCCATAGTAGGCTACAGCAGGTTTTTAAGTAGATATACATTCTCAATCCTTGTTTGGATTTGCTGGCATCTGCCAGAGCAGAATATTCCACGCCCCTGTATTCCAAGCCCATTCTGGGAATAAGGGAAAGTTAACCTAAATAAACATTTTTATGTATAAGGAGGAGGGAAGTGCAAGTCTACACAGATGAGAGCTAAAGCAGGACTGTTTGAACAAAGCACTGCACATTATTCTTAATACCAAGCTTCCGCAGGGAATATACCAAAGCGCACTGCACCATATGCTGAAGAAATAATGCTGCCCCAAGATACACCTTATCTGATTATGCATAATTCAGAAAGTCTATGAGAGTCTCATATATTTTCACTTGATTATCATACACGTAAACCTGCTGATGAGGTCTCTCCTGCGATCTAATTTCCTTTTCAGCGACAGCCTCAGGGCCCTTCTGGAAAATTCCCCATTATGTCTGTCTACTCTGTGTATAATCTGTCCAATGAAAATGTTCGTGTTTTCTTGAGCCCCTTTTCAATATGTCACACTCTTATGAGCTTAATGTCAGAACAGTGGAGAGTCAAAGCCTGTGAGGACGTCCTCTCTGAAAAGTCTTCACTGACCTCCTCATCATGATCCCGATTTGGGAGTGAACAGACATGGCAGATTGGAAGAGTAGGAGAGCTGTTGTGCTTCTTCACTTTGGTCAGATCAAGAAACAGACGTTTGAATGAAATGTGAGCCACATTTGTGATCAGTTCAGGAACTGATTGATTAAATGAGGCTAATTATACAAGATGCAATTAATAATGTATGTATGAACTATTGACCTAGTCCTAGAAACTGATTTTGCAGGCCTCACAGGTAGATTAGCTGGTCTGTTGGTTTAAGGTTTTACAAAAAAAAAAATCACTATTGACTGTTTTCTAAAATCACAAGCAATAAACAACTGTGTATGATACTCATGTGCAACCAATTTTAACTGTAAATTGGAAAGTAGATCATGAAGTGTTGTTTTCACCTTCGTATTTTGTAAAGAAGATATTGGGTAATAAATGTTATCATCCGTGCTAAATAATTGTTTTTGTGTAGGTAAGCTGTGCTGGTGCATTTTCACACGTTCCTTACTATGAAAATATATGATACAAATTTTTAAAACAACACTCATGAACTGAGATGCATAAAATAATTCAGCTTCAATCCAACCTTTTTTAATGTATTTTGTTTTTATGAGACTTTGTTTGTGTGTGAGAACACTAAATATCTGTTATGAGCACTAAGACTTTTTGCACCAGAATTTAAAAAAAACAAAACAAAAATGTTATTGAACAAAACAACCAACCAGATATGAAGTCAACAGAAGTCCTGTAGATTGGCATGACTGAAGCATGGAACATGACTTAATCCAATCTAAACGCCACTTTAGATCAGGACTAGATTGAAATAGAATTGGACTAAAATAAGATTGAAGAAATCTGGGGGTAATAATGATGTGCTTACTTAAACACCAATATGAACATATTTCTAAAATACATGATAGGGATTATTATACTGTGACTCCTCAGAACTGTAAATACATTTAGAAGATGGACTATATAAGGTCAATTCCACAGGCTTAAAGTCTGTGACCTGAAAATATAGTATATGGAATTAAAATATTAATTCCAGCTAAAAGGATATGGAACGTCATATAAGTTTATGAGAGGCATAGAATATCTTGTAAACCATCAACAAGATGCATGCTGTGCTAAAGAACACCCATATACAGTTTCGTAACAATTGGGCATTTGGGACACATTTGAATCCAAAAGAGGCTCATTTTAGCTTTGCAGTGAACATTGTCCTTTTCACTTTGCTAATAGCGATAACTTAGTAGGCTAGTTCATCATTTGGGACTGCGGTTTCTGCCAAGCTATTTTCAGACTCATATTTTTGCCATTGGTCCACAGATCAGCATGGACCAAAGCCAGAGCACATGTTACTGTTTCAGACCTCCCAACTTTAATCTATAAAGGGAAATCTAGTACAGCAAGAAATGTGGAATTTATTTGTGTGGAGGCCTGAATTTAAATGTGGAGTAGTTGCTATTGTTATACACCAATTTATTTAATATTAAACTGAATAGGTGACATAAAAGAATTTCACACAGTGTGTTCACATAATGTCACCTCTTCATGAAACACTTTGTCGAGTGGAGTTCCACAGGCTTGGAGCAGTTTTAATACATTCTGTATAATAAGAATCCAGTTGGGTAATTAAAATATCTGTAAGATTTATATCAGCAGACAGTGAAGGTCTAAAACTCAAGAGTGCCATGTGATCCATCTTTCCATCAAAGAGTGAGAGAATGACTGTGCGTAAAGCTATTGAAATGAAATAGAAGGCCATGTTATCTTTTCTGAGGATGATTTAATGCCCTGCTTCCTTGACTATGCCCTAAGCTACACAAGGTTTTCATTTATCTGTTTAGTATGTATATATTTTATTATATATTTTGTTTCTTGGACCAGATATATCTACCTATTCACCTCTGTCTGTCTGACTGTCTGTCTGTCTGTCCGTCCATCCAAACATCTATTTACCCATCTATCTATGCATCTATCTGTCCTTCTGTCTATCTTTCAAAAGTTTCTATCTGTCTGTATCTCTGAAACACCTATAAACCTTCAAACTTTAAGTATTTTACGTAACAGTTACAGCTATGCATTTTTTATTTAAAGGGGTCATATGATGTTGCTAAAGAGAACATTATATTGTGTATTTGGTGTAATGAAATGTGTTTATGCGGTTTAAGGTTCAAAAAGCACATTTTCCACGTACTGTACATTATTGTTTCTCCTCTATGCCCCGCCTTTCTGAAACACGTCGATTTTTACAAAGCTCATCGGCCTGAAAAGCGAGGTGTGCTCTGATTGGCCAGCTATCCAGTGCGTTGTGATTGGCCGAATACCTCAAGTGTGTGACGGAAATGTTACACCCCTTACCATACTGTGATGCCGTCTCCCAGCGCAACGAGACAAAAACAGTAAAACCCATTATAAACGAGGCATTCGTTGCATCCAGTGGGGACATAATTACGGATTATAATGACTTATACTGTCTTTTTACACGTTGCGTTGCATCGTGCCGCGTAAACATAAAACCATGTCTGCATTTGTGATTGGAAAAACGACAAACAACAAGCGCTACTCTACACTGCTCAAAACTCACGTTTGAATCATCAGTGGCAAATCCTTTGAATATGAAAACGTACTTACAGTCTGTGAGTCAGAACCGGGTGTGCCTCACACATCCTGAAAAGTGAAGCTGCGGGCTCTTTGATCGCCCCCTGGTGGCTGGCTGCAGTACAGGTCATAAACACCGCCCTCTCCATGTAAATGAATGGGACTTGACAAAAAAAAACAAATTACACTTCCAATACAATTTTCCAAAAGATGGTTTTGGTCATTTAAGGTAATTGTTATCACGCTGATATATGTTCAATTGTTAGTTTTTATGATAAGTTTGATTTTAGCTAGTAATTTGATGCTATAAAAACGGGGCATGTCATTATGGTTGATTGGGTCTGCGGGAGTTTGGGCGGGAGTTTAATACCAGCGGCTTGAGTGAGCGGCGGCGGGCGGGCTTCAGTGAGGATTGAGAATGGCGGGTGTAGCGAATCAGCTCATGGGAAATATGAATAATTAACCATAACTAATTATGATTAATTATTAATATTTTAGATCCACTGTAGATATTTAGCTGACCACTCAGGGTCAACCGTCTTGTCAATTCTAAGAACGTTAATTTCCTGGTTAAAGGAAATAACTTTCTTACTGTACAATTCTATAAGTTTGTAACGTAAATCTGCATGATTATTGACTCCGGTTATGAGTAAACAATGAACACGTCAAGTGTGATACAAGTAGTCAGATTGGTCGAGACGCTACAGCGGGCTTGAGAATGGTGCGGCTGGCGGATTCGACGAAGGAGCGGCCGGTGGGCTTGTAGCAACCACATATGACGACCCTGGGCTGGACTCTGCTTCGTCCACGGTGAAAGCCGATCCGGCAGTCCACAGCGCGAAGTTGATGTATTCCCTTAGCAACCAGCACGGAACAGCTCTAGGCATGACGAAGCGGATATCGTAATCTTTTGGAAGACCAAACAAAGTAGTTTCGTTTTCACAACGAAACACACAGCTCTTCACGACATGGCGGCAGCAACAATACTACAGTGAGAATAGAAGTTACGCCTTCTTTCTTTATGTGAACATTTGGGCGGTGTTATGCAAATCTTCGCACATCGTGACATAGACATGTGGGGGGCGTGTTAGAACGAGCCGTTTTAGGTAGGCGTGGTTGACTCTTAACTTTTATAAAGAATATCTCTTTGGATTTAAGACTTTAGTCTTTGCAACTTTACAGGTCTTCTTTATGCACCAAGAGCTTGTAACACTCCAAAGAGAAAGGAAAAATTGAAATCGCATCATATGACACCTTTAAATTAATTTAAATTCCAGTTCCTTATTACTTTTAATTTTTAAATTCAGTTTTAAATTCTAGTTTTTATTTAAATTCAAATTCAGGTATTGAATTAGAATTTAAAAGGCATTCTCAATTTGCTTCTAAAACCACATAGCACTGTACTAAAAACCAGCCAAAACACCTTAACACCCTGGCAACCACCCACAGCGTGCTAGCATTGTGACGGATACTTTTGTGCAAGCAACCACCACTCACATTTTTATAAATGGAGTTGATATTCTGCTCTCTATCTCTGTGTATGGAAAAGTACTCATCTGTTTGTCTCCTCTGTTTCTTTATAAATGTGCACAGCAAACACAAGCCCTGGAGACCAGCCTGCTTGTTCAGCTTTGTTTTGTTTTAGTACAGATTGCACATTGGCATATTATTTTATTTCAAGCATAGCAGAGCACATCACATGAAACTGTTTTAAGATGAACTGGACGTTGTTTAGACTGCTCACTTTGACAGGGTAGGAATGTGCAGTGAACTTTTTCCTCACAGGCAGATCTTTTCAGTGACATGCAAGATGTCTCTGATATAGACGTGTTGTACATAAGCTATTAGTTTATTTATTAATGTCCCTCGTAATGTCCCTTGTAAGAGCTTGACAATTAAATCAGCACTAAGCGAGGCTACGGTCGCCATAAGGTCCTTTGTGTTATGTGTTTCACTAGCAGCCATGCCACTAAATTACACATAGCAAATGAGTTGCAGGGCATATTTTCGCATTAGTCTTGGGGAGAGAAACATCTCTTGCTCTTCAAAAGGGATCTGGCTCCTGTGATTCAGATGCATGGGATTTGCTTTGAGAGGTCAAGCCCGGAGATGCCTGTTTTTTTTGTTGCTGTGTTGAAGCTGTGCTAGTCGGGCATCACACACTATAGGGCAGTACTCCCTATAGACTCAGGTGGCAGGTACTGGGTAATGGGAGGCCCATGGGTGAGGGGAAGGGGGAGACTGGGAAGACCATTTGCCAAGTTTGAGGGAAATCACCACAACATGCAGGCGCTGCAATATTTTGCACAGCACGCAAGGTATAAGGAGCTTTGCTACAGTAGTTGGCGAAAAGTAGTGCTACAGTAGTTGACTAAAAGTAAATGTAAATGTTTCCACAAAAATATTAAGCCGCACATACAACACTGATAATAAGAAATATTTATTGCGCACCAAATCAGCATATTAGAATGATTTCATGGGAAACCGAAGACTGGAGTAATAGCTGTTCAACAATCTTTCTATTTATTTATCTATCTGTCTGTCTGTCTAAAATACTGGCCAGTTTGCGAAAAGTACATTTATGTAAATGCATAATGGGTATGTTGGATAGCATGTATCCTTGAATTGAATTTTCATTCTGATGAACATGCAGGCCTGATTTTGTAACATATAACATCTACATGACTCACATACTGTATGGACTAAGCAGTTGTGCTCACAAAAATAAATGTATGATGTCCAGACATAATATTGCATCTGATGCAGATGTCTAAATTCTTATGCAGCTGTTTGTCTTTCTGTCTGCCTTCACAATCAACTGCTTCTGTTTAATCCTGCGATCAAAGAGAATGAAATTAAACAGATATGCTTATCTAATGTATTTATGAGAAAGATGGAGGCCAGAAATGAGATATAAAATCTGAGCTGTAATCCTAATATGTTATCAAGGGGTAGGGATTGTGATGCCGTCGTTCAGGTGTACCGGACCCAAAGCCAGGGGATTAGTGGAAAGGTTATTGTAATTTTTTAAATAACACAGAAGCAGATTTTATTATTAAAAGGCTGAATGTACCATCTGTGCTGGAATACTTTTTTTTTGTAATGCATTACATCCCAACAATTCGTAATTCTGCTTTTCATCAAGTCAGATGTTCTGCTACAGGGGAATTGTGAAGTGGTCCAGTGAATTATGTCTGAAACACTCTGAACATGTGTATGAAATGATAAACTGTAGCCTCAAGTAATTACATTAAGCCATTGGAATTAAAGTAATATTATTTTTGTGTAACTTCACTCACTTTCTACTATTTCCGCCATCTCTGTCTACAGTTAAAGATAGTAAAGGATGTTCTGAATCTACAGATAGATAAATACACTTCAATCTACATGACCTAATGTTCCCACTTCACTCATTTACATCTACTATGCCTCAAACAAAATGCTTGAAAAGCTGACCTGGACAGTCAGTCATTCAAAACTGTGTGTGTGTGTGTGTGTGTGTGTGTGTGTGTGTGT